>NC_139802.1:44708726-44831226 GCF_963457635.1 Microchirus variegatus
GGACCAGCTCTCTCAAATTCAAGGACCTTTCAAGGACCAATTCCCTCAAATGCAATGATTTTCAGGGACTTTCCAGGACAAATTCCCTCAAATTCAAGACCAATTCCTTCAAATTCAGACTTTTCAAGGATTTTCCAGGACCAATGCCCTCAAATTCAAGACCTATTCCTTCAAATTCAAGGACAAATTCCCTCAAATTCAAGGACTTTTCAGGGATTTTCCAGGACAAATTCCCTCAAATTCAATGACCAATTCCTTCAAATTCAGACTTTTCAAACACCAATTCCCTCAAATTCAGACTTTTCAAGGATTTTCCAGGACCAATGCCCTCAAATTCAAAACCTATTCCTTCAAATTCAAGGACAAATTCCCTCAAATTCAAGGACTTTTCAGGGATTTTCCAGGACCAATTCCCTCAAATTCAAGGACCAATTCCCTCAAATACAAGGACTTCGAGGACCAATTCTCTCAAATTCAAAGACCTTTCAAGGACAAATTCCCTCAAATTCAAGGACCAATTCCCTCAAATTCAAGGACCTTTCCAGGACCACTTCCACTTACTGCTCAGTAAACAGATCCCAGTGCAGCCGCAGACAGACTTATTCCCGTCGGTGTGTTTCACGACGAAAGCCCGAGTGGATTTTATGCAAATGCGGACGTGATGCGTCGCGAGAAGCTGCAGCTCTTGACCTACATTCACCAGAGAAGAGGAAGAGATCACAGGAAGCTGAGAGCAAAGGCACAGGCCTTATTAACCACACACACACACACACAGGAATAAAGCAGTGCACTGTGGGTAAAACAAAAAAAAAGGAGAAGAAACAACAGCGCTGAGAGTGGGGCTCTGAGGCTTTGGGAACGGCTAATGATCTGCTGGGTTCTCCGGCGTCTGACGTGGAACATTCACGTCCTCAGAAAAAAAGAACTCTGAGCCGAGGTCGTTCACGGACGCCGAACGCAAAATTCCACACAAATTATACACAAATTACACACTGAAGCCGCCGTGCTTTGGTGATCCGGAGAGAGGAAAAAACACACTGATGGGCCTCGATGATGAGCAGAAACACAACAACAGACAGGAGAGAACACGCCATGTGTTCCCGTCTCATGGTCACGCTAATCTGCACCGCGCGCCGCATTCACGGTCACAAACCCCGCCATAATAAAACAAAAACAGTCCGCGGGAGCTTTATTTTGAAATCCCACACACCAAATACTGAAATATATGTCGTAATAGTAAAGTAATAGTGAAGCAATCTTTTATAAAAGTGATAGTTCAAGTTTTATCCATCAGGAAAGTGACGTTTGTCTCCTCTGCACCAAACCCCATAGAGAAAAGCGACGATTTTAACGTCACCGCACGACAGGAGTTCACAGGAGTTGTTGATCCACTGCTGCCTCCATCACTATGTTTAGATGTCTTATTTTGTCAATTCGGCTTTTAAAATCCTTCGTTCGGATGAACCTCAGTGACACAAAGCGACCACACGAGGCAGCAGTAGACCAACAGCTCCTGTGTCCCCCGTGAGCTAAAAACGACAGTTTTCTCTATGGGGTTTGGTGTGCAGGAATAAAGTGATTTCAAAGCTCAGTTTCATGCATAAAAAGGTTGTAGTTCAAGTTTTTCCAAAAGTGTTCCAACAGAAAAGCAAAGTTTGTAAACCACTCACTTTCCCGCACCAAACCCCATAGAGAAAACCAACGATTTTAACGTCACAGCACAACAGGAGTTCACAGGAGTTGTTGATCCACTGCTGCCATTGTCAGTAAATTCAAATGTCTTATTTTGTACAATTCGGCTTTTTAAATATTACATTTAGACATACTGCAGTGACACAAAGTGGCCATACGAGGCAGCAGTTGACCAGCAGCTCCTGTGTCCCCCGTGAGCTAAAAACGACAGTTTTCTCTATGGGGTTTGGTGTGCAGGAATAAAGTGATTTCAAAGCTCAGTTTCATGCATAAAAAGGTTGTAGTTCAAGTTTTTCCAAAAGTGTTCCAACAGAAAAGCTAAGTTTTTTTAAACCGCTCACTCTCCCGCACCAAACCCCATAGAGAAAACCAGTGATTTTAACGTCACCGCACAACAGGAGTTCACAGGATTTGTTGATCCACTGCTGCCTCCGTCACTGAGTTCAAATGTCTTATTTTGTCAATTCGGCTTTTAAAATCCTTCGTTCAGATGAACCTCAGTGACACAAAGTGACCACACGAGGCATCACTAGACCAGCAGCTCCTGTGTCCCAGTTAGCTAAAAAACGACAGTTTTCTCTATGGGGTTTGGTGTGCAGGAATAAAGTGATTTCAAACCTCAGTTTCCTGCATGAAAAGGTTGTAGTTCAAGTTTTTCCAAAAGTGTTCCAACAGAAAAGCTAAGTTTGTAAACCGCTCACTCTCCCACACCAAAGCCCATAGAGAAAACCAGCGATTTTAACATCACAGCACAACAGGAGTTGTTGATCAACCGCTGCCTCCATCACTAAGTTCAAATGTCTTATTGTGTCAATTCGGCTTTTAAAATCCTTCGTTCAGATGAACCTCAGTGACACAAAGCGACCACACGAGGCAGCAGTAGACCAGCAGCTCCTGTGTCCCCCGTGAGCTAAAAACGACAGTTTTCTCTATGGGGTTTGGTGTGCAGGAACAAAATTATTTCAAACCTCAGTTTCCTGCATGAAAAGGTTGTAGTCCGAGTTTTTTCAGAAGTGTTCCAACAGAAAAGCAAAGTTTGTAAACCACTCACTCTCCCACACCAAACCCCATAGAGAAAACCAACGATTTTAACGTCACAGCGCAACAGGAGTTCACAGGAGTTGTTGATCCACTGCTGCCTCCGTCACTGAGTTCAAATGTCTTATTTTGTCAATTCGGCTTTTAAAATCCTTCGTTCGGATGAACCTCAGTGACACAAAGCGACCACACGAGGCATCACTAGACCAGCAGCTCCTGTGTCCCAGTTAGCTAAAAAACGACAGTTTTCTCTATGGGGTTTGGTGTGCAGGAATAAAGTGATTTCAAACCTCAGTTTCCTGCATGAAAAGGTTGTAGTTCAAGTTTTTCCAAAAGTGTTCCAACAGAAAAGCTAAGTTTGTAAACCGCTCACTTTCCCGCACCAAACCCCATAGAGAAAACCAACGATTTTAACGTCACAGCACAACAGGAGTTCACAGGAGTTGTTGATCCACTGCTGCCTCCGTCACTGAGTTCAAATGTCTTATTTTGTCAATTCGGCTTTTAAAATCCTTCGTTCGGATGAACCTCAGTGACACAAAGCGACCACACGAGGCATCACTAGACCAGCAGCTCCTGTGTCCCAGTTAGCTAAAAAACGACAGTTTTCTCTATGGGGTTTGGTGTGCAGGAATAAAGTGATTTCAAACCTCAGTTTCCTGCATGAAAAGGTTGTAGTTCAAGTTTTTCCAAAAGTGTTCCAACAGAAAAGCTAAGTTTGTAAACCGCTCACTTTCCCGCACCAAACCCCATAGAGAAAACCAACGATTTTAACGTCACAGCACAACAGGAGTTCACAGGAGTTGTTGATCCACTGCTGCCTCCGTCACTGAGTTCAAATGTCTTATTTTGTCAATTCGGCTTTTAAAATCCTTCGTTCGGATGAACCTCAGTGACACAAAGCGACCACACGAGGCAGCAGTCGACCAGCAGCTCCTGTGTCCCCCGTGAGCTAAAAACGACAGTTTTCTCTATGGAGTTTGGTGATGGGGAGGAAACAGTGGTTCAATAAACTTTAATTTCCAGGCAGGAAAACGGTGTCTCGTGATGAAATAAAACAATAAAAGTTTCCTTAAACTGGAGTCGATTTTATTGGGTTAGCTTTTAGCTTAAGAGGCTAAATTTAGCTTGCGCTCTGTCACGGAGCTGCTTCGTCTGATTTACATCGGACTAAATTAAAGTTTCCTTCGGCTAAAGACGTAAAAAAAAATAAAGTATGTAAAGTGTGTAAAGATGGAGGACGGAGTGAGTCACAGTTGTTATCACACACACACTCTCTCCACACCCTGAACATGTAAACCAGCTCTGTACGAGTGTGTCATGCAACATGCAAAGCTAACACACACACACACACACACACACACACACACACACACACACACACACACACACACACACACACACACACACACACACACACACACACACACACACACACACACACACACACACACACACACACACACACACACACACACACACACACACACACAGCCCTGCAGCTCATGCTGCATTAATTACAATCATATTTAATTCATCACTAATACAGATTTAACAGATTTAACAGATTTAACGGGAGCGATTTCTTCTCACAGAGCCGGCGCCGGATTATTCCCTGATTTTTGATTTCAGGATAAGTGAAGTGCTTAACATTTAATTAGGACGTTTAACTGTAAATAGATATATATATATAAGTCCAAGCTGGCGTCAAATCCCAGACAGAGAGAAGGAGAAGGAGGGAGAACCTAAAAAAAGCCACTCTACGACAGCTAACGCACTCTTTTTGTGGCGGGAATCAACAGGAAAGAGCGAAATCAAAAGTAGAAGAAGAAGAAGAAGAAGAAGAAGAAGATGAGGTCGATGCAACGCTGCTCAGCAAACACAGGTGAGAGGCTTTGATTCAAGAAGAAGATGAAAAGAAAAAGCAAAAGAAAAGAAAGAAAAACCTCTTCCTGTGTGACGCACGTACGACGACGACGAGTCCGCGACTAAATTTAGATCAAGGGAAACTAAAACGATGCCTGAGAGAAGATGTGGCACCTGTTTCACAGCAACACGACAAAACCAACGAACGAAGCTTCTTAAATGTGGTTTTTCCTTTGTTATCTTTATCTATTTTATTTTATTTTATACAGTGTTTTATTGTTTGTTCTTTAGGTTTATTTGTCTCTGATGTACAGCACTTAGTTTTAGCTGTTTAAATTGCTTTATAAATAAAGTTGGACCATTTTTGAACCACCATGTTGTTACAGTAGCCCACAATGGACAAACTAAAGGCTAACATGGGTGCAACAACACACAGCGGCAAAGTTGTGCATTTACCAAGGAATAAAATTGCTATATTTTACACATTATACCTTTAAATCTTCAATTTAATTAGGTTTTTATTGTCAATAACATTTGACGTTTGAAACATCGCTGAGAAAACACAAATGATTGAGCAATTATTGCGCTTTTTTCCACTGTTTAAAGGCGCTATATGTAAGAATGTGGCCAAAAACGGTTACTACATTCAAATTCAAAATACCAACGTGTTTTAGGTTTCGTTTTCTGACGTAACTGGCAACCCGTGGTTGCTCGGCAGCTGAGACTCGACTGACTGCAATGATTGGTAGACGGCGGTAGGTGGCGCCACATGACGCCAAAACATGATTTCAAAACATAAACATGATTTGCAGTCTGCAAAATATTTTGTTTAATGCAAATATTTTGTCTGTACTGTTGTTGTTGGTGAGTTCAGTTTGTTATATGAACATTATTCCTGAGTCTCTGATTTAGATTTATTACGTAATGCACCTTTATTACTGTAATATGGGCGTCCATTTTGAGTTTTAAAACCATATTTTAGTCACTTTACCAAACAAAGAGCATGTTCACGTCTTTATCTTCACTGTTAGACAGACTTTAACAACGGGAAACTGAAGTTTGTAAAAAAAAACACTCACTCTCTCACACCAAACCCCATAGAGAAAATCAGCGATTTTAGCTCACGGGGACACAGGAGCTGCTGGTCCACTGTTGCCTCGTGTGGTCACTTTGTGTCACTTGGGTGAATCTGAACAAAGGATTTTAAAAGCCGAATTGACAGAATAAGACATTTGAAGTTAGCGATGGAGGCGGAAGTGGATCAACAACTCCTGTGAACTCCCGTGTCGCTGTGACGTTAAAATCGTTCGTTTTCTCTATGGGGTTTGGTGCAGAGGAGACAAACATCACTCTCCTGTTGGAAAAGACTAGAAAACAGTGAGATAAAGACGTCCCAGACGTGTTTTTGATCAAAGAATTCGTCAGTTCTGGTTATAAAATGTCAAAAATCTTTCTTACGTGGTTTGTTTTGTTGACGATTTTCAGTTGATGTTTGTTATTGTCGATAACGTCAATATATCTGGACTATTTTTCAGTGTTTTCCACTCACCTTCTTGCCCGTGGAGCCGGTCTTGGCGAGGCAGGACTTGGAGAGGGACAGGTATCCGCCGACCACCTCGATCTCCTCCACAGCAGGGTATCGCTTCTTCAGCAGCGAGCCCAGCTGAGAGTAGGGGGCCTGGGGGGCCGCGGACCCCGGCGTGGACCCCGGGGGGTTAGGGGCCTCGCTCGCGGCCTCTGGCTGGGGCTCGGGCGAGCCCGGCTGGGGCGGGGCCTCGGCCTCGGGATCGGCGCGGCGTTGTTTAGGCACCACGGTGAACGTGTTCCCCTTCCTCCTCTGCACCATGGGGCTGGGGACGGGGAGCGACGCCGACGGGTGCTCCACCTCGATGTCGTCTATGTTCGTGACGGGCAGATGTTCCACCGCCGGAGGTTGGTCGTCCGGAGACGGCGGCGTTGTTGTTGAAGGTGGGACGGGGGAGTCTGGAGGTGCGGGGGGAGACGATGGGGGCGAGGACGGGGCTGGAGGTGGTGGGGTGACACCTGGAGACAAAGGTTCCGAGGTTGGAGACGGTGAAGGACTTGTGGCAGCAGGAGATGGTTCAGGCTTGGGCGTCACCGCCTCCTCCAACCTCTTCGAGGGGGTCGCGTTGGGGGTCAGGGGGTGCGACGTTGGCACTCCCGCGGGCAGGACGTCCGGAGACTTGACGGGGACGCGGCGCTTGGGGATCACCGTGAAAGAGTTGCGCGAGTGCAGGCGCAGGTTGGCCAGGGCCAGCGCCTGAGCGTCGCCGTCGGGGATCTGCCGCAGGTCGGGCTTCAGGGCGGGACGGATCTCAAAGCGGGGGGAGACGACGTGGGGCGCCTTGGACGAGACGGGGCCGGAGGGTGGCGGCGGCTCGGCGGCACGGGTCTCCGGAGAACATGGCACCTTGGGTTTGGGCTGCACCTCAACAGCCTCCCAGTCCCTCTCTCTGGCGGGCTTGCTCTGGTTGTCCGGCTCGTCTTGTGGGGGCCCCGTCGTGGCACGCTGGGGGCTGCCCGGCCCGTCCGAGACGGCGGTTGGCGGCTGTGGCTTTGACGCTTTGATGGAAGACCAGGAACCCTGGAAGACGGGCGACGACGGCTGGCTGCCGCCCGCCCCGGGCTTTGGCACCAGGTCCGGCTGACGTGGCTTCCGCCAGAGTCTCGGTCTGCTGCCGGGACCGCAGTCCAGGTCCAGCAGGTTCTCCGTGCTGCGGGACTTCTTCTGCAGCTTCCCATAGTTGCTGTCGAACTTCTGCAGCATCCGGCTGACCCGGCCTTGACCCCGCCCGGCCTCGCCCGACGATGACGACGAGGACGACGACGACAACGGGAGGTCCTGGTGGCCCAGGGTGCTCAGGTTCTCCTCGCTCTTGCTCAACGTGGTGTCGTAAATCACCACTTCCTTGGCTCTTATCTCGGTGACAGCGCTCCCTCTGCGGTCCAGGAGGTCGTTCAGGGAGCTGTAGCTGCTCACGCCGTTCGTCTGCCACTTGGTGCCCGCTCTCGCCGCGCCGTCTTCCGGGTAATAGTCCGGATCCGACTCGATTATGATAATGTTCTCGGCGCGGATGGTCCGTATGCCGGGGACGCTGCCGTACAGTTCCAGGATGTGCTGCACCGGGCGGGCGGCGCTCTCTCGGTCCTGCCGCCTCCGCCGCTCCTTCTCCAGCTTGATGAACGGGTTCTCCTCCAGCGGGCCGAGGCTCTCCTGGAGCACCAGGCTCTCCCGTTTGTCCTCCTCCTCCTCCCTGGGTGTCGTCGCCGCCGCTCGTGTCTCTTTGTTGTGGGTGAAGTGCTGGCCGCCTGCGCTGATGGTGTAATTCCGCCCGGACCCGCTGCTCGCTCCGCCGCCGCCGCCGTTACTACCGTTCACACTGCCACTCGCGTCGCCGTTCCCCCGCTGCGGTCCCGCTCCTCCGGGACTCGTCTCCGCGGAGGCGCCGGCTCCTCCACACCCGCCGCCCTTCGCCTTCCTCCTCTCCAGTATCTCTCGCTTCCAGGCCGGCATCCTGGGGCTCTCCTGTCCGGGCTCTTGGCGGAGGACGCGGACGTCTCCTCCGCCAGACATCGCAGCGGAATTGTTAGCGTCCGGAAGAGGAGGCTCTGGCTGCGGCTTTCTTCTCTCTAAAAAAAAAAAAAACACAGTATCCGGCTCCGTGTGTACCCGCAGCACCGATCACCGAACACTCATCCCCGCTGCCGTCACGTCTTTCTCTCTCCTCCGCTTCCTCGCTTTTGCTCCCCCACAGTCCCTGAACGCAGCTCCGCCTCTCCGCTGCAGCACGAGCGTCACACCTGCGTCCCGATTGGTCACGGCGGCCCGCGGACACGCCCCTTCCCTCTTTGTAATCCACCGCAAGCCGCGCCCGTTTTTATTGTAGACTTTCAGGGCGACCTGTCAATCACGAGTGGTGCGTTCACGGCCAATCCGTCACTGCAGACTTTAACACTAATTAACGTTATAAACGGCTATATCGCATATTCAATCATTAAATGTGGATTCGCTGCTTCGACTCCCTTCTATTTACGCCAATTAACGACAATAAACTTTAATTTATTGCAATTTTCCGTTGAAATTCGCGGCTGCCAAAGGTTTAGCTGAGCATTTACGGTTGATGTCACCTGTCCATAATCCTCCACGGGAGCTGAGGGCGAACCTGCTGCTCATGAATCAGCACTTAAAGGGCTATTCTTGGGTACTACAAGAGATTACTGTACCTCATTAAACATTTATCACAGAGCCATAATTAAGAACAACAAGAGCACAGTGGAGCAAAGTACTCGACGTGGGCGCGAATTAACAATTCAAACGTGCATTATTCTCCTCTTTCTGACTTGAAAAAATGGAAAATAAAGTATTAGTCCTGCCCTGGGAGCCACCTGTGTTTAAATTATTACACAAAATGTGTTTATATACTGATATTTCACCACTTTTCAAATGAAAACAGACGTGTTTTGTATGCTAGCTTTCCCCCACACCAAACCCCATAGAGAAAATCAGCGTTTTTTAGCCCACGGTGACACAGGAGCTGCTGGTCTAACTGCTGCCTCGTGTGGTCACTTTGTGTCACTGAGGTCAATCTGACCGAAGGATTTTAAAAGCCGAATTGACAGAATAAGACATTTGAACTTAGTGATGGAAGCAGCAGTGGATCAACAGCTCCTGTGAACTCCTGTGTGCTGTGATGTAAAAATCGCTGATATTTTCAATGGGGTTTGGTGCGAGGGAGTGCATTGATTTTAAAGTGGCAAAAACTTGAGAAAATGCTGTCAGACAGTTTTTCTGCACTGATCATGTAGCTCTTATAAATATAATAATAATATTTATTATTATCTGTCCCTTTATACACCAACAATTGGTACATAGAGGTATTTTCTGACTTGTTTGCTCTGTAATTTCCGAAATAAATAATGTGTTAATTAATTAACCCCAATTAATTATAGGTGTTTTTTCATGAGAAGAAAAAAAAGTCCCTCAGACCTCAAACAATGACATAATCAGTTATAATTGTTGTCAACAAACCAGAAATAACCAATTTTCCTGTTTTTGTCTGTGTTATAGAGAAGCAACGCCAACATATTTACATTTAAGAAAGCTTAAAACAATCAAAAAGTGTGTTTCTTTAACGTAAAATCACGTTTTTAACCACGAAAATAACAATATTTGATGATGAATAGTTGCAGATTGAAACAGGTGTCTGGCTCAATGATTCTTTCAGGCAAACAGTGCCCCCTTGTGGCCTGGGCCTAAAGCTACAACAACAGTAATACAATAATAATAATAATACAGTGCAAGACAAGAGAGATAAAACGTCGATGATTTATTTACACGTATATACAGACAACACTGACGGTGCCACCAGAAGAACATAAATAATATGCAGGTTTTTACATTTTTTTTAATTCTTCTTCTCCATAAATCAAAAATATATATAATCACACAGCATAATAATTACCCTGAAACGAGGCACATACACAAACACACAAACATACATACTATAATACAAAAGTACAGGCGGTACACACACACACCAGGTGAGATCAGAAACATGACAGTACAGTACAAATAAACCGGGAAGACGTGCGTGCGTGCGTGTGTGTGTGTGTGTGTGTGTGTGGAGCTGGAAAACTAGGTCGTTTTATTTTGTAGGAGTACGACGCGCGAGACGTAAAAAATAATCTTAATCTGCTTCTTCTGGCAGTCGATTTCTGGGAAAATAAACACAGAAAAACATCCTCCATGTCCCCTCACGTCTCACCGTTTACCTTTACTCTACATTATGACATCTTTGTATTCTTATAAAAGGGACAGTTCAGGAAACTCAATCCTTTTAAGTCTGCAGTACCTTAAAAGAGTGTGTCGACTAATTAATCTGACTGTTAGTTTTAAATCTCTCGCCTGCACCAAAGTCCATAGAGAAAACCAGCGATTTAACAACAAGGCACAACAGGTGATTTTGATCCACCGCCGCTTCAATAATTACGTTTAAATAAGATCATATGCAACGCGCGATTGAGATCTATTGTTCCGGATTCACCTCAGTGACACAAACTGACCACACGAGGCAGCAGTCGACCGGCGTCTCCTGCGTCTGCGTGAGCTAAAAACGACTATTTTCTCTATGGGGGTTTTGTATGCGGGGAATAAACCGACGATAAACTTCGAAGTAAACGTGTTCTTAAGGTGTCGTAGATGTGAGATGTGACCTTCCTGAACTATCCCTTTTATTATAACATCTTTTTAAAAAACGGAGAACAACAACTTTCCTGGTCTCAGAACGACGGACGGGATTTTCTGGTTTCACGTTGCATTATCGTCCTCTCTTCTGTTATTGTTCTATTATTATTCTCTTTTCCTGCTCATGAGGGGAAAGGAAAACAACAGAAGAGCTTCATCAGCTCCTCGGGTTTCAACCACAAGAGCATCATCATCATCATCTTCAGTGGAGCTGATAAGAAGCATTTCTTCTTCTATCCTTCTATGAAAACTGGCTTCATGCTCGGTAACGTAGAAAGTAAAGAAATCAGGGATATGAAACACCACAGAGGGAATTTATACGGATAATCTGCGTCTTTTTGTGAGGGAAAAACACAGTTAAACGTAAAGCTGCAGTACGCAGGTTCACTAGCGAGAGAGTGAATCGTCGAGTTTCTTCCGCAGATCGTTAAATACGAACATTTTGGGATCACAACCGATTGTTTGCTACGCGCCGGATAATGCTAACCAATCTCTTCATGTACGGAATCTACGATAAATGTCAAATTGCGATTTTTCCGATGTTTGTTGCGACTTAACGAGACGACACCGTCAAAAAAGTTAATGCTCTAGCGCAAAAAATTATTATTTCAGATCAGATTATTTTCTCCCCCCCCAAAAAATAGTACTATTTTTAATGGTCATAAAGTACTGAAGCTAATATCGGATTTTTATTTTTTTCCAACAAAACACAGATAAATCGTCAAAGAAAATTTGGCAAATAATGAAGCGATTGACTCGTTTTTGCACTTCTTCCGATCATAAAAAGTAAGAGTAAATTGCTGCTTTTTGCGATTTTCTATTTGCCGGGGAAAGTTATAGTTGATGCTGGATTAGCCACATTTCTGCTGAAGGTAACATGAAGACAGAGTAAGTTGTAATGAAGCGGCCAACAGGGGGCGCCACCTCTCTCTGTGAACTCCTCTGCGATTGGTCAAATCCTCCGGCAACGTAACATAAAAAGTCGTAAAACGGAGAATAAGTCACCAGTCTTCTTCTTGTTTTCGTTAACGTTTGAACGATGACGAGTAAAACATCAAATTGCGATTTTTCCGACGCGTGTTGCGACTTAAATATTTGACGGGAGCTTTGACACTGTCAAAAAATGACGAACTGAACATGAAGTACAGATTATTTTCTCCCCAAAAAAAGTCGTACGCAAATATTTTCTTACGGTCATAAAGTAGTGAAGCTAATATCAGATTTTTTTTTTTAATTGTCAAATAATGAAGCAATTGACTAACTTTTGCACTTTTTTCGCACTTTTGCAATTTTCTAATGACCCGGAAAGTTACAGTTGATGCTGGATTAGCCACATTTCCGCTGAAGGAAACGTTGTCCTAAAACGGCCAACAGGAGGCGCCACCTCTCCGCGAACTCCTCCGTGATTGGTCGAACCGTCCAGTAACAAACAGATTTAGCCATTAAAAAAAAAAAAAGTTGTAAACGGAGGATAAGTCACCATTGTTCTTTTTCTTGTACACGTCGCGCAACCTTTACGCACTTTACGCTCACTAACTTGTGTGTGTGTTTCCGTAGCAGCGCCACATAAAGGTGCGGCATGTGTACTACAGCATTTAGAGTCCTTTCCCGTGCTTTTTTTTTTAACGATCTTTTAAAAAAAGAAAAAGTAAAAAGATCGTACAGCGAAAAAAGTTTGTTTTGCAGGTGCAGAAGTGTTATTATAGTAGTGGAATAAACTGAATCCTGCCTACTGTACCTTTAAGAGAACCACGTCAAGCGTTGAAGCGCAAACCTGGACTCCGGTTGACGTCGAAACACGCATTTTTAAGGAAAAAAAAAAAAGACGTTAACGCTTTAGATCTCAGACCCGTCCTCTGCGTCCTCAGTTGACGCGACACGCCCGTATCATGAGCAGCTGCAGCAGGATGAAGAGCGGCGACACGATGAGGCCGAACCACAGCTCGCCGGCCTGCTCCTGCTCCGCCAGCTTCTGGCACAGCAGCACCTCGCACACCAGCTTCAGGCTGAGCACGGTCAGCACCCACAGCAGCCGCAGCACCGCCACGCGCTTCTCGTTCTCCTGGTACAGCCGGATGGACACGATGGCGGTGAAGTAGGTGCTGAGGCCGTCGGCGGCGAACAGCGGCGCGAAGACCAGCCACCAGCTCAGCGCCGGCGTCAGCAGGTCGGCGCGCAGGGCCACCAGCATGCTGAAGACCAGCAGCGCCAGCAGGTGCAGGAAGAGTTCGAAGGTGGCGAAGCCCAGCCACTGGACGAGCTCCCTCAGGGAGAAGAGCATGGCGGAGAGCGGCGGCGTGGACTTCCACCGGGGGACGGACTGAGCGAGGACGCGCCGGGCAGCCCTGGGCGAGGGTTCGAGTCCTCCAGAGTGGAGACAGCAGAGGAGGAGGAGGAGGAGGAGGCGACACTTCACTGATATGGTCCTCTTTTCTTTCCTGACTACATCTTCATGGAGGTCGACTGAAGAGTTTGGCTCCAGATCTCCATGGAAAACACTTCCTTCTGAACATTTGATTAAAGAAAACAAAATACAACACAATAAAACAGTGTTAATTAGTCATTTAATGACTAAAATAAGTGTTCAAAACTAGTTTTTCTTATTTTTCAGCTTCTTAAATGTGATTATTTTCTGGTTTCTTTGCTCCATTTAACAAATCCTCAAGGCCTTTTCAACGCCTTGAGGATTAATTTAGTCGGTTAAATGTCGCCCGGTGTCTGTGATTTGTCCACAAACCAAAATAATTCCTTTTTAAAAATAGTTTTATTTGTTCCTGGAGCAAAGAAACCAGAAAATATTCACATTTAATAAGCTGAAAAATCAGAAAACTAGTTTTTAACACTCAGAATAGTTCACAATTAATTCAGTAACCTATTATTAATAGTAATTTAGTCATTAAATGACTAAATTAACATGGTGAATCAAGATGAATCGTTGCAGCCTTAAATGATTGATTCAGTGATTGCTTTTAAATCATTAAAACTAGTTTTCAGCTTCTTAAATGTGAGTATTTTCTGGTTTCTTTGCTCCATTTAACAAAGAAACTGAATCAAGTCGTTGTAATCGTAAGTTTCAGCCTCAATACAAAACATAAACACGCCTTTTCAACGCCTTGAGGATTAATTTAGTCTGTAAAATGTCGCCCGGTGGTCTGTGATTTGTCCACAAACCAAAATAATTCCTTTTTTTAAATGATTTTTCTTTGTTCCTGGAGCAAAGAAACCAGAAAATATTCACATTTAATAAGCTGAAAAATCAGAAAACTAGTTCTTAACACTCAGAATAGTTCACAATTAATTCAGTAACCTATTATTAATAGTAATTTAGTCATTAAATGACTAAATTAACATGGTGAATCAAGATGAATCGTTGCAGCCTTAAATGATTGATTCAGTGATTGCTTTTAAATCATTAGAACTAGTTTTCAGCTTCTTAAATGTGAATATTTTCTGGTTTCTTGGCTCCATTTGACAAAGAAACTGAATCAAGTCTTTGTAATCGTAAGTTTCAGCCTCAATACAAAACATAAACACGCCTTTTCAAAGCCTTGAGGATTAATTTAGTCTGTAAAATGTCGCCCGGTGTCTGTGATTTGTCCACAAACCAAAATAATTCATTTTTTTAATGATTTTTCTTTGTTCCTGGAGCAAAGAAACCAGAAAATATTCACATTTAATGAGCTGAAAAATCAGAAAACTCGTTTTTAACACTCCATAGTTCACCATTAACTCAGTAACCTATTATTAATAGTAATTTTGACATTAAATGACTAAATTAACATGGTGAATCAAGATGAATCGTTGCAGCCTTAAATGATTGATTCATTTATTGTTTTTAAATCATTAAAACTAGTTTTCAGCTTCTTAAATGCGAGTATTTTCTGCTTTCTTTACTCTGTGTAACAAATAAATCATTAAAATTGCTAAATGTTGGATTGTGGATGATCATTTCCAGGTTTGGGAAACACTTTCTAACATTTGTGGACCAAACTATAACTTGTTTGTGCAAAAATAATCGTTATTTATGTCCCTAAATTGTATTATTTAGTGTAATATTGTCTTATGTTGTTGTCAAACAGTAACTGAAAGGACAAAATCACATCTCAGAGCATCAGGAAACAAGACGCTAAACACTAATAATCTCCTTATTTTGAGTTGTCAGCTCATTATTTAACCTCAATAAACTCCGCGTTACCGTTAAAACCTCATTTTAAACATTTACTCTGTGAAATATCAACGTTTAAGGTTAAAAAAGAAAATCAAATGAGCTGCACTCACTCACTTACTCACACAATAATGATGCAGCCGAACCCTCGGCTAGCATGTAAGCTAACAGCAGTCAGGAGATGAATCAGCGTCTTGGCTTTAAAAAAACACGGCGCGTGAATTTACGTGAAATAAATTCACCGCGGTTTAGTGTAACAATGCGTCATCTTACCTCAACAACAGCTGGTGACGCCGTTCGCCATTTTAAACGAGCTGAAAACAGCTACTACACACAGCTAACAAGTTGTTAGCATCGTAGGAGCAGGGGACTGCCTGTTTTTCTGCGGGGGGGGGGGGAAATCTCGCGAGAAGACGGGACCTAGAGTGTACGGTGGCCGATAACAACTTGTATATTTTGGAATTTATATGTAAACACGTCATATATTGGAATTGTGACGTAAATAATTGTTTTTTGATTTACTATTACTAAAAAATAAAGGTTTAAATGCTGTATTTACCGTGAATTAATTACGTTTTGAGACGTTTTTGAGTGTCGTTCAGGCCTCCGGTCAGTAGATGGCGTCAGCGCGGCTTTACCGTCACCTTAAACAGTGGATTTAATGAAAAAGAAAAAGAAAAGAGGGAGAAACTGTGTGAGTGAAGTGTGGAGAGGTCGCAGTTTCCTTCATACAGGCGAGTACGCTGTGTTTTACACACTTTTATGCACTTTATACGCGTTTTTCTCACGTTAACACACGTCTTCCGGGTTCGTCTTTTACGCGTGACAACGTAGTTGTTGTGATTCTGAAAGTTCGTGACGTATTCGTATCTTTTAGCCGAGGTGAAAACATGTGAAAAATGTCAACATACGAGTTGTCGTTAAATTGAAATTGAAATTACAGTGTGTGTCGCATGGAAGCTAGCTTTGTAGCTAATATATTTGTTTGAATATTACTGACATTTATTCACTCACAAAACATAATGTAATACAAACTCTAAGCTCGGGTTAAAACAAACAAGGCTACTACTAGTTATTATTTTCCTAATCCATTAACCTTCAGATTATTTCCTGGATTAATTGATGACTTGTTTGGTCCGTATAATGTCACTAAATGCTGAAAAATGTTTGAGGACGTATCAAATTTCTCCTGATCAACGAATCATAGTGAATTTTTCGCGATGTGTAGGTGATCACCCAAGTATGTTCCCATTCAATTTTGGCAAAAATCGACCCACTGATGACGTCACAAATCGTGACCAAACTTATAAATATCCCTATTTATTATAAATGGGCAAAACGGTAAAACAAAATGCAATATCTCTGTCAAAACTCATCGGATTTGAACGGAATTTAAAATGTGTGTGCAGGATCGGACGTTCTACCACAAGACTACGTTTCATCTGGATTTAATACAGATTTGGCGGCAATGTAAATGTAGCATGGTTCATTCCCATTGAATAAGTGAATTTCTCCTGAGCAACGAATCAATGTGAATTTTTGGAGATGAGTAGGTGACCACCCAAGTATGTTCCCATTCAATTTTGGCGAGAATCGACCCACTGATGACGTCGCAAATCACAATCAAACTTTTAGAAATTTCCCCATTTATTATAAATGGGCAAAACCGTAAAACAAAATGTCATATCTCTGTCAAAACTCGTCGGATTTGAACGGAATTTAAAATGTGTATGTAGGATCGGACGTTCTACCAAGAGACTACGTTTCATCTGGATTTAATACAGATTACAGATTTGGCGGCAATGTAAATGTAGCATGGTTCATTCCCATTGAACAAGTTCTGATGTGTATGTCCAGAAAGTTGAAAATATTTCAGGTGCTTATTTATTGTATTATGTTCACATGATTGACATTCATTCATTCATTCATTCATTCATTCATTCGCGCATGTTTGAGGACGTCTCAAATTTCTCCTGAGCAACGAATCAATGTGAATTTTTTGCAATGTGTAGGTGATCACCCAAATATGTTCCCATTCAATTTTGGCGAGAATCGACCCACTGATGACGTCGCAAATCACTACCAAACTTTTCAAAAATATCCCCATTTATTATAAATGGGCAAAACTGTAAAACAAAATGTCATATCTCTGTCAAAACTCGTCGGATTTGAGCGGAATTTAAAATGTGTGTGCGGACTCGGACATTCTACCACAGGGCTAAATTTTATCTGGATTTAATACAGATTTGCAATGTAAATGTAACACGGTTCAGTTCCGTTGAACACGTTCTGATGTGTATTATCCAGAAAGTTGAAAACATGTCAGGTGCTTGTTTTATTAATATTATGTTCACATGATTGAGACTCATTCATTCACGCATGCCTGGTCAGTTATAACAGGGGCTCACTGGAGTGTGAGAGTGGTGTTTGTTCACTGCTTCACTTCACTTTCCTCTCTGATCAGGGCTAAAGATGCAGACGCCGGCCGACTCCATCATCCACAGTGGATATTTCCACCCGACGCTGCGGTCCTGGCAGAGCAGCGCCGCCGACCTGAGGCCTGACAACCTCATCTACCCCATCTTTATCACGTACGGCATTTCCAGTCCACAGTGCTGTGTTTTTGACATTTTTGACATAACCTCCTCCACCTCACTCCTGTGTCTTCACCACTCTCCCACAGAGACAGCGAGGACGCGGTGGAGCCCATCGGCAGCCTGCCAGGACAGGCCAGGTGAGAAAGACATCACAAACCACGTTTAGAATTCAAATTCAAACACAGAAGAGTCACATGACTCGCTGCTGCAGCTGTGGACTCACTCAGGGTGTTGTCCTCAGATAAAAAACAGTCAGACCAGGGGTGGAGTCAGAGCCAAACACTGGACCTGGACCGAGATAAGAAGAGTATCCGTTAAACCTTTTGAGGCCCCATAAACCATGAAAGATGAGCCATGATAGTGTAGTTTAGAGCACTTCTTTATTCTTTTTTGTATTTGAATGATCAGATTCAGGGAACTACGATCAATTATTAGTTAGGATGATTTTTTTCCCTCTGAATTTTCTCACTGTTTCTCTTAAATATTGATGTGACTCACACACACAGATATGGAGTGAATAAGCTGGAGGAGTTGCTGCTGCCCCTGGTGGCCAACGGCCTGAAATGTGTCCTGATTTTTGGAGTTCCAGCAAAAGTTGCCAAGGTACGAGAAGCTTCACTGTCGATAGTAGTGGATTATGGAGATAAATTTACTTCTTAGATGAAAAGAAACTTGAACATGACATGGGATTTGGAAGTGGGTCGTCTTCACTTAGGAACACATAATCTTGTTGGGATTAAGTATTTTTGCGTGGGGATTGAGTCGTCTTGAGTTAGGATTGGATTTTCTTAAATTGAGATTGTGTTGGGTTGGGATTTGGTTGTCTTGCGTTCGGATTTGGACATCTTGTGTTGGGATTTGGTCGTCTTGAGTTGAATTGGGATTAGGTCGTCTTGAATTGAATTGAATTGGGATTGGGTCGTCTTGGGTTGAGTTGGGATTGGGTCGTCTTTTAGTTGGGTTGGGATTTGGGTCGTTTTGAGTTGGGATTGGGCCGTCTTATAGTTGGGTTGGGGTTGGGATTGGGTGGTTTTGATTTGGGTTTGGATTGGGTCGTTTTGAGTTGGGATTGGGTCATCTTGAGTTGAATTGGGATTAGGTCGTCTTGAATTGAATTGGGATTGGGTCGCCTTGAGTTGGGATTGGGTCGTCTTTTAGTTAGGGTCGGATTGGGTCGTTTTAAATTGGGTTGAGATTGGGTCGTCTTTTAGTTGGGATTGGGTCGTCTTGAGTTGGAATTTATCATCCTGAGTTTGGATTTGATCGTCTTGTGTCAGGATTAAGTCACCTTGAGTTGGAATTGGGTTTTCCTGTGTTGGGATAGTCTAGTCTTGATTGGGGCGTCTTAAATTGAAATTGTGTTGGGTTGGGATTTGGTCGTCTCGATTCCCTGCCGTCTTCTGCTCTGTGTTCACCGCCGTCTCTTGTCGTCAGGACGACCGAGGTTCAGGCGCAGACACCGACGATACTCCGGCCGTTCTCGCCGTGAAGAAGATCAGATCTTCGTTCCCGGAGCTGCTGGTGGCCTGCGACGTCTGCCTGTGTCCGTACACGTCTCACGGTCACTGCGGTCAGTGTCTCCTCACCATCATCACCATCACCATCACCATCATCATCGACCTCCTCTGTTAGTTTCAGATCATTTCAGATAGTTTTTTATTTTGTTTTTATTTTCTCAGGCATCCTGAACGAAGACGGGACTCTGAACAACGACGCTAGCTGCCTGCGCTTGGCGGAGGTCGCGGTGTCTTACGCCCGAGCTGGTAATTATAAGTTTTCCTTCTCCATATTCGCCCCCATTTTAATGTTAATTTAAAACCTGAACTGAACATGGTTTTTATCGAGTTTTATGTACACGTAATGTTTCGTACAGGAGCGAGTTTCGTACAAAAAGTCGTGTTTATGGCTTGAAACTTGTTACAACCTTTTGTTCTTCGTCGTTCATTTGAACGCGATATCTCAGGAACGTCGTGAGGGAATCCTTTCAAATTTGGCACAAACGTTCACGTGGACTCGCGGATGAACTGGTGAAATTTGGGTGTTCATCGAACAAGGTCTCGATGGCCTCAGAGAAGATGTTTAGGACTCTTTTTCTCGACTATTTGGTGCATTTTCTTGTGCTGCGAGTTAAGATTTTAAGTTTATGAAGTGAGGACATCGTCTTTTACTCGCATAACTGTCCAAGGGTTCGATCGTCAGGCTTCAAACTTGACCGGTGACTCACTAAAGACACCAGTGTGTGCTGTGCCGACTTTGGCGTCGCTCGCATTAGAAATGCAAGAGTTACCTGCAGAAATACGACAAATATATATCTGCTAAAAGAGCCCCCTTTTTCCGCCATATATTGCACATTTTGATGTACGTCGCCATGGTTACGTTGTGTCCAGGCTGCCACATCATCGCTCCGTCTGACATGATGGATGGAAGAGTCGGAGCCATCAAACAAGCGCTCATTTCTAATGGTTTGGGGAACAAGGTGAAGTACTGAGAGGATGATTCGGCCATTTTTAACATCTCTGTGTGTGTGTATATAGGTACAGAATCATTGGATTGTTGTGTTGCATGTTGTCCTGCAGGTGTCAGTGTTGAGCTACAGTGCAAAGTTTGCCTCCTGTTATTACGGTCCCTTCAGGTCAGTACGTGCTCCACGTTCAGGTGTTGATAAATGAGTGTTTTTGAGTTGACTGAGGTTGTTGTTGTTCAGAGATGCTGCTCAGTCCAAGCCTGCGTTTGGAGACAGACGCTGCTATCAGCTTCCTCCTGGAGCCAGAGGACTCGCCATTCGAGCTGTGGTGAGTCATTAAAGCTGCAGATTAGGTTTTATGAAGTCTACAATATCATAAGAATGTGTTTCCTGCTTTTATCTCACTGTTAAACAGCCTTTTCCAACTGAAAAATTCAAGTTTGTGTCACTTTTTACTCTCCTGCACCAAACCCCATAGAGAAAAACGGTGATTTTACATCACAGCACACAGGAGCTGTTGATCCACTTCTGTCTTTGTTAATAAGTGAAAATGTGTTATTTTATGACTTTGGTGTTTAAACTGCTTTGTTCAGATTCACCTCAGTGACACAAAGTGACCACACGAGGGAGCAGTGGACCAGCAGCTGCTGTGTCCCTATGAGATAAAAACCCTGATTTTCTCTATGGAGTTTGGTGTGGGGTTAGGGTTCGGTAAAATAAAAATAAAAATTGGTCCAAAATTTGACCAAAACGTCATACTCTACTATGTCGTCCAAAATGTAAAAAAAAAAATTGGTCCAAAATTTGACCAAAATGTCGTACTACGATATGTCGGCCAAAATTTGAAAAAACAATTTGAAAACAATTTTTGGTCCAAAATTTGACAATTTTTTTTGAAAAAAAAAATGTGGTCCAAGATTTGAAAAAAAAAATTTGGTCCAAAATTTGAAAAAAACATTTTGGAAAAAAAATGTTTTTTAGTCCAAAATGTTAACAAAATGTCATACTATACTATGTTGGCCAAAATTTGATTAAAAAAAATATATATATATTTGTTCCAAAATTTGACTTTTTTTTTGAAAAGAAATAAAAATGCTGATCTTCTCTATGGAGTTTGGTGTGGGAGAGTAATAACGTTAGCTTTTTCCGTAAAACCTAATCTTGAGGCATCGTAGACTTAATATGATGTAGATGAGCATTTTGCTAAGTGGCTAACACAAAACTATTCTTTTAATGCTGCTGCAGGAGCGAGATGTGAGAGAAGGCGCGGATATGCTGATGGTGAAACCAGGTCTGCCGTATCTGGACATCGTGAGAGAGGTCAAGGACAAGGTCAGTGAGTCACTCACGATGGGAACGTCTAACTCTGCAGCATCGGTTTGTTAAAAACAACATGTTTCTTTCAGTTCCCCAATCATCCGTTAGCCGTTTACAACGTGTCCGGAGAGTTTGCCATGATGTGGCACGGAGCTCAGGCCGGAGCGTTTGACCTGAGGGCGGCCGTGATGGAGGCCATGACCTCATTCCGCAGGGCAGGTAAGACAGAGGAAGTGGGCAGGGCCATAGATAGATCACCTGTACTGTAGTTCAGCAAGTTCAGTTGCCCTGTTTACCTGCAATGACTAAATAAATCGCCACATTTTTTGATCGGTTTAATATAGTATGACGTTTTGGTCAAATTTTGGACTGAAGATTTTTTTTTTCGAAAAATTTTCAAATTTTGGACCACATGGTATAGTATGACATTTTGGTAAAATGTTTGAAAAAAATGTTTTTTACATTTTTTTTTGTCAAATTTTGGACAATTTGTTTTTTAAATTGTCAAATTTTGGATCAAAATTTATTTTCAAAAAAATGGCAAATTTTTGACCACATAGTATATAGTATGAGGTTGTGGTCAAATTTTTGACATTTTTTTACCAAAAAAAAGGCAAAATTTTGGACTGAAATTTCTTTTTCGAAAAAATTGTCAAATTTTGGCAACATGGTATTGTATGACGTTTCGGTAAAATTATGGATCTAAATTTTTTTTTTTTTAAATTTGTCAAATTTTGGATCAAAAAAAATGTTCAACATTTTTTTAAAAGTTTTGGACCACATACTATAGTATGACGTTTTGGTCAAATTTTGGACTGAAATTTTTTTTTTCAAAAAAATTGTCAAATTTTGGTCAAATTTTGCACCAACATTTTTTTTTCAATTTCTTTAAAAAATTTCGAATCGAATTTTTTTCCAAAAAAAGTTGTCAAGGCAAAAAAACCCAACACTTTTTTTGGGACCCAAAATGGGCCCCGACCCAGTCTTTGAGCACCCCTGCTCTAGAAGATAAGCATTAACAAGGAACGTGTGATTTTTCTGGCTGAATCCATTTGTTGTTTGTGTTAATCACGATCTGATCAATAAAGTTTTCCCCCGTGTGTTTGACGCAGGCGCCGACATCATCATCACATACTACGTCCCTCAGCTGCTCGACTGGCTGAAGGCGTGAAGAGGGAGGAGCCAAAGAAGAACTGGACCAATCAAACGACGACGACAACAAACAAACAAACAAAAGGCACTTAGTGAAGAAACGCATGAAACGACTCTGGTTTGTTGTTTTTTTAGCTTGTGAATGAGTGAAACACTGAGAATGGAACTGTTTTTATTTGTGTTTTCAAACTGGGATCAGATTTAAAAACGAGGCCTTTAATGAATGTGAAGTTAAAACCGTATCAGTGTGAGAACGTGAACACAAACGTGATGATGGAAATAAAAACATCCACTAAGAAACAATCACGTCTGTTTGTGTTTATAGACTGGTGTGAACAATAATGTTCAGAATAACTTTATTTATACAGCAAACAGTTTACACAGTGTTTTCATAGAACATATCATATTTTATTTAACTTTTTAGGGCCGCGTCGTGCACGAAACCTCTCCAAACTCGGCGTCCACATTGGGATGTACGAACACTGCGATTTGACCGAGTTTCGGCTCCATCCGATGGATTTTACCGGAATTACAGCAAAGAAAACGACAGCAAATGTTCACTTATTGTGTTCCCACTAGCCACGCTAGCCCACACAGGCTCCGCCCCCCTCACCTTCTTATTGATCTGAACGCAGGTTAGCAAAGCAACGATGCGATAATCTCCAAAAAGCCAGTGATAGCGCCACCTACTGACAACAGGAAGTCATTTTTCTCTAGGGTTTGTCATTTTTAATGTACAATTTTATATTATATGAATGCATTTTTAATTTTAAACATTTAAAATGAGCCCAGACGGACGCAATTTAAGATTAAAAGTTAAGATGTAAAAGGAGTAAAAAAAAGGTCAGTTTTTTAGCTTCAATGACTTGAGTCTGAAATCTGAAAAACCTTTTGCTGAGTGACCACCAGGGGGCGACTCGCTGCCGTGTCACAGGACCCAAGTTAGACACACTGTAAAAAATGTCACTCATTCACTCAAATTCATCCTGTCATAGTTTTTTTTTTTTAATTTAAGACAAAATGTGAGTTTGTTTAAAGAAGAAAAAAATAATATAATAAAATATATATATTTTTAAAGTGAGGCAGTAAACAAACAAACAAACAAACATCTGCAGGTTGTTTTTGTCTTATTTTGAAGGGCTTGACGACTTGATTTATTAGCGCCTCCTGCAGGAGCATTTCTTACAGTGTGTGTGTGTGTGAGTGTGTGTGTGCGCGTGGGCAGTGATTTAAGTCTCAGTCCGTGGATGGATGTTCTCAGTGAGGCAGGGCACGCGCTGTGGGGAAGCAGCACCACTGTGTGTGTGTGTGTGCGTGTGTGTGTGTGCGGGGGTTTTCGTGGATTTTACGCACGGATGGAAGCGCGGGGCTGGACACGATGACGCACGCGCCCACTTTGTTCGACTTTTCCTGAAAGAGAGAGAGAGAGTGAGAGAGAGAGAGAGGCAGACGGACACTTGTGTGTGTGTGAGGAGTCCACTCGTGTCTCCTCCGTGTCCACTCCGCTCCTCGCGCGCTCCTCTCCGTGGCCGCTCTCCTCCTCCTCCTCCTCCTCCTCCTCCTCCTCCGCCGGGATGGGATGCAGGCGCGCGCCGGGATGCTGCCTGCTGGCGGCGCTGTCCTGCTGCCTCCTCCTCCTGCTGCTCCCCGGGTGCCGCGGGAACATCACCGTGGCCGTGATGCTGCCGGACAACCACCACAAGTACCCGTGGGCTCTGCCGCGCGTCTTCCCCGCCATCCTCATGGCGCACGAGGACCTGCACGGGCGGCACGGGCTGCTGCTCGGCCGCTCCATCAACATCCTCAACTACAGCACCGAGGACCCCGCGGCGGGCTCGTGCGCCGAGAGCCGCGCGCAGGTGGTGGCCGTGGACGCCAAGCTCTACATCCGCCCGGACGCCTTCTTCGGGCCGGGCTGCGTGTACCCGCTCGCCTCCGTGGGCCGGTTCGCGTCCCACTGGAAGCTGCCGCTGATCACGGCGGGCGGCCCCGCGTACGGCTTCGACAAGCGGGACGAGTACCGCACGATCGTGCGCAGCGGGCCGTCCACCACCAAGCTGGGAGACTTCGCCAACGTCCTGCACACGCACTTCAACTGGACGTCGCGCGCCGTGGTGATTTTCCACGACCTGCGCCAGGACGACCGTCCGCACTACTTCCTGTCCGAGGGGATTTACCTGAACCTGAAGGACGTGATGAACGTGACCGTGGAGGCGCAGCCGTACGAGAACGACGTCAACGACTACAAAGACCTGATCGCCTTCATGAAGGAGAACGGCAGAAGTAAGTTTGTCAACTAAAAAAAAAAGTTTGCAAAGTTTAGAAAGTTTGAAATGCACGTGTGGGGGAAAGTCACGTGTTTGTGTGGCGCACGATATCATCGCATATCGCGATAAGAAAGCGCTGATAAGTGACTTTACAGTGTTTCATCCTAACATTTAAAAAACGACTTTTAGGAAACATTAGTGATGTTTTTGTAACATTATGACATTTTTTAAACACTTTATGATAAAAAAAACAAAAAAACAAGTCATTTAAATTTTTTCGCTAAAGTTCGTTTTTAGCGTTAGCGATTTTTAAGAAATCAACGTTTTGTAAAAAAGAAAAAAATAATCGTGCAACTTAAGTTTTTTGTAAAATTAGAGCATGTTGTAAAGCTAAACTAAGTCGTCTAACTTTTTGCTAAAGTTCGTAATTTTTGACCTTACTTTAGTAATGTATTATTTTTTGTTTTTTAAACGTCACACAATTTTGTAGTTTTTTTTTTTGCTATAGTCTGTACATATTTAAACGTTGGCAAACATGTTTATCATATAAACAAAGTCAAATAATTTTGTCACGCTCTTTTTGCAACGCTAGCATGTTTTTTGCTAGTGTTGTTCATTTTTAACGTTAGAAATTTTAAAAAAAATATCAAGATTTTTTGTAAAATTAGATGATTTTGTAACTAAACTAAGTCTAACTTGTCGTCTAACTTGTTGCTAAAGTTCGTCATTCTTTTACCGTAGTTTAGTAACGTTAAAAAATTGTGTAGCTAGTGTTTTTTTTTGTTTTTTTAAACTTCACACAATTTTGTAACTTTTTTGCTAAAGTCAGTAAATGTTTAGCGTTAGCAAACATTTTTAATCGTATAAGTAAAGTAAAATAGTTTTCTCACGCTCTTTTTGCAACGATGTTAGCAAAAACATTTGTAGCATGTCTTTGCTAGCAAAAACATTATCATGCAACTAAAGTTTTTTGGAGAATTCGTCTAACTTTAAAGTTTGTCATTTTTTACTGTAGTTGAGCAAATAAAAAAAAAAAAAAAAACATTTTGTAACATTGTGTAAAACATTAGTAGCATGTTTTTGCTACATTGTGACACTTTTTAGCGCTTTATGTTAAACAAAGTCATTTGTCTTTCAACATTTTGTCAAAACTTTACGACAAACTTTTCTTTAAACGTGAATTTTTCCCGTTCCTGTTTCTCCCGTGAACTCAAACTCACCAGTGAAGTTAATTTACAGTGTTTTTTAATCACCAAATGTGATGAAATTGTCCTGAACTGTGCAACAGTGGTGGACTCAGGAGCTGCTGCCTTATTTTTGTAGTTTTTGCGTCGTTTATTTAAAGCCAAACAAATGATTTGAATCGCAGAAGTGAAAAAACATCACATGTGAACGTCAGTGAAGTGATGGAGGCAGCAGTGGATCAGTGGATCAACAGCTGCTGTTAAAAACACTGATTTTCTCTATGGAGTTTGGTGCCGGAGCGATGACTTCAAACTGCACAGGATTAGAAACAGGCAGAAATAATCTGGAGCTTTTAGAGAGTGAGAAAATGAGGTCACAGGGAAGTTTTCTCTCAGTTCAGATTCAACCTGAGGATCAGTGAAGGTGCAGCCAGACGTCTGTTTATTTCAGGGTGACTGAAGAGGAATGTGTGGGTCTGATGCTAAAGCTGCTGTTTCTGCTAAAGCTGCTTCTGCTAAAGCTGCTTCTGCTAAAGCTGCTTCTGCTAAAGCTGCTTCTGCTAAAGCTGCTTCTGCTAAAGCTGCTTCTGCTAAAGCTGCTGCTGCTAAAGCTGCTGCTGCTAAAGCTGCTGCTGCTGCTAAAGCTGCTGCTGCTGCTAAAGCTGCTGTTTCTGCTGCTGCTGCTAAAGCTGCTGCTGCTAAAGCTGCTTCTACTAAAGCTGCTGCTGCTAAAGCTGCTTCTGCTCAAGCTGCTGCTGCTAAAGCTGCTAGTGCTTAAGCTGCTGCTGCTAAAGCTGCTAGTGCTAAAGCTGCTTCTGCTAAAGCTGCTGCTGCTAAAGCTGCTTCTGCTTCTGCTAAAGCTGCTTCTGCTAAAGCTGCTTCTGCTAAAGCTGCTGCTGCTAAAGCTGCTTCTACTAAAGCTGCTTCTGCTAATGCTGCTGCTGCTAAAGCTGCTAGTGCTAAAGCTGCTTCTGCTAAAGCTGCTTCTGCTAAAGCTGCTGCTGCTAAAGCTACTGCTGCTACTAAAGCTGCTGCTGCTCAGTCTTTACTAATTCATGCTGTGAAGCCCAACTTTAGAGCTTCTCCCAATTCTTTCTCAGCCACACGACAAGATTAAAAAAAAACAATAATCCAGAGACTCCCTCGTCTATAAATCGGCAGATTCGTGAGGAAATCCATGATGATGAATATTTCAGATTATGTTATTTCCTGTAGTCTGACGCCTTGTTAACTTTCAGATTTTGTGTCAAAGGAAAAGCAAAAAATGCCTCATTGTTCAATTTTTTTAGGGAAATATTTACAAAAAAACTGAAGTTTCTTTTTTTATGTCTTTGTAACGCACTCACTCTCCCTGCACCAAACCCCATAGAGAAAAGCATGGATTTAACGTCACAGAGACACAGGAGTTCACAGGAGGTGTCGATCCACCGCTGCCTCCGTCACATAATTCAGACGTCTTATTTTGTAGAATTCGGCATCTACAATCCGTCGTTCTGATTTAACTCAGTGACGCAAAGTGACCACACGAGGCAGCAGTGGACCAGCAGCTCCTGTGTCACCGTGAGCTTAAATTGCTGGTTTTCTCTATGAGGTTTGGTGCAGGGAGAACTTCAGGTTCCTGTTGGAAAACACTGAGATATAGACGTGAACACAGTCTTTAGCGAATTTACGACTTAATATCACATATATTTTATCACGTGACTCTTTTGTTGATTGTCCAGTTGTCCGATTGCCTTGTCTTAGTCAGACTATGCTGCCTTAGCTTGATTAAAGTGTTAAAACCCTTTAAGTCAAATCTTTCTCTCTCAGTCGCATGTTGTTTTCCTGGAAACGGAATAAAACATTTGTTGTTACAGTAACAGAATAAACACAGGTTAATTAAATGTTGGTGGAAAAAGAGGTGAAAGGTAACAGCTGCCAAATCCCTCCTCCTGCTCCTCCTCCTCCTCCTCCTCCTCCTCCTCCTCCTCCTCCTGGATGAATTATGGAGCTGCAGCAGTGAAGCTGGAGGTCATTGAAGCTAATGGTTTTGTCAGGACTTGTCCCGGCTCGGCATCCAGCCTCACCCGACCCCCCCCCCCCCCCCCCCCCCCACAGCTAACCTCCGGCCTGTCGTAGCCGCGGTTAGCGTTAGCGTTAGCTGTGACTCACTCGGCCGACAGCTGAGTGAGTGGAGAGTGAAACATGACAAGGACTTTTCTGCAGAGTATATTTTCTCTCTGCTGTCAGATGAAGATGCTGCTGCTCTCTCTCCACACATCACCATACGCTGTTGCCATGGAAACGCTAATAAAACCATCGGTAAACAGAAATAAAGCCGTTCAGTTCCTTTAATATTCACACAAATACAAATAATCATCTATTTATCTGTGCTTTTATCACTTTAATGACACTACGCTCCCTCATTTAGACTGAGTTTTATTTCTTATATAAGTCAGGCAGGGTCCTTGAAATCCTTGAAGGTTTTTGAAACTCAATCTTTAAATAGATACAGGTCATTGAAAGTGCTTGGATTAGACCAAAGAAGTTAAAGTTGATATTTTCAGGTAAATGTCTCCTGCCACAGGTCCTTGAAATCCGTTTCCTGCCCTTCAGGATTCTCACAGGTCCTTGAAATCCTTGAAAGTTTTTGAAAATCACCCTCTTAAATAGACACAGGTCATTGAAAGTGCTTGGATTTTTTTTTTTTTTTACAAGAAGGAAGTTCAGTTGATATTTTCTTCTGCCACTGGTGTTCTTTCAAGGATTCCCACAGGTCCTTGAAATCCTTGAAGGTTTTTGAAAATCCCCCCGTTTAAATAGACACAGGTCATTGAAAGTGCTTGGATTAGACGAAAAGAAGTTAAAGTTGATATTTTTAGGTAAATGTCTCCTGCCGCAGGTCCTTGAAATCCTTGAAAGTTTTTGAAAATCGCCCCTTGGTCATTGAAAGTGTTTGGATTTTTTTTTTTTACAAGAAAGTAGATAAAGTTGATATTTAAGTAAATGTCTCTTGCCCTTGAAAATCCTTGAAAGTTTTTGTCCTTTTCCTGCCACTGGTGTGTCCTTTCAAGGATTCCCACGGGTCCTTGAAATCCTTGAAAGTTTTTGAAAGCGGTAGAAGATGAGTGAGTGAATGACAGTTTTTGAAAATGACATGAGTCATTGAAAGTGCTTGAATTTTGTGCGAGAAAGAAGTCCAGTTGGTATTTTTAGGTATCTCCTGTCACTGGAATGTCCTTTCAGGGATTTCCACAGGTCCTTGAAGTCCTTGAAAGTTTTTGAAAATCGCCCCCTTAAATAGACCTTGGTCATCGAAAGTGCTTGGATTAGAAGAAAGATGTTAAGTTGATATTTAGGAGACCTGCCACTGGTGTGACGTTTGGGCTTCCCATAGGTCCTTGAAATCCTTGAAAGTTTTTGAAAATCCCCCCCTTGAATAGACAGGTCATTGAAAGAGCTTGAATTCTGTGCGAGAAAGAAATCCAGTTCATATGTTTAGGTAAATGTCTCCTGCACTGGTGTGACCTTTCAAGGATTCCCACGGGTCCTTGAAATCCTTGAAAGTTTTGGAAAATCCCCCCCTTAAATAGACACGGGTAACTGAAAGTGCTTGGATTGGAAGAAAGTTGTTAAAGTTGATATTTATAAATGTCTCCTGTCCTCCAGGCTTCCCACAGGTCCTTGAAATCCTTGAACGTTTTGGAAAACCCCCCCCTTAAATAGACACGGGTCATTGAAAGTGCTTGGATTGGAAGAAAGAAATTTAAGTTGATATTTCAGTAAATGTTTCCACTGGTGTGTCATTTCAAGGATTCCCACAGGTCCTTGAAATCCTTGAAAGTTTTTGAAAGTGGAGGAAGATGATCGAGTGAATGACATGTTTTTGTTGTTGTTTTTGAAAAGGATGTCACGGGTCTTTGAAAGTGCTTGAATTTTGTGCAGTAAAGTAAAGTACATATATGTACATATATATGTACACTGTGTCTTTTCAGTGGGTTAATGACAAACACGGAGACGAGGGAACATTTCAGTCGTGTGAATGGAATAATCCATCAGGTCTCTGTGGACTCTGCAGATGTCTGTATTGTTGTCTCCTCACAATGAAGCTCAGGTATACGCTGCCTCGGTGTAATTATAGAAACTGCGGTCTCCGCGTGTGAAAAGACTCCCAGGATGCAACAGCAGCCGCCACCCGCCGCCGCAGAAGCAACAGAAGCATCAGAAGCAACATCATCAGGTCGGAGGACGTAGAAAAATCCTCCATCAGACAAAAGAAACATGACGGTGACGACACAAACACCCGCGCTAGCTTTTACTCGTGTGTGATTATTTGCGGCGTCCACGTCCTCAGCGTCCACGCGACCTAATTTACATAACAAAACAAACGCATCGTCTAATAAAGTTAATTTAAAATGCTCAGACTGACGCTGGTGTTAGCACATGCTAACAAACACGTCTTTATTACTCACGTTGTGTGTTTTTTTTTACTCGCTTATGCTCAGAGCCACAGGAGTAAACACAGCCAGTGAATTCTCTACTGCCCGGCTAATGCTAATGCTAACAACCTTCACAGGAAACTGGAACCACACACGTATTATTTGACGTCCACCCGTCCTCAAACTCTTATACAACATTGAAATGTTGGCAGAATCTCCATTTTTGACGCAATTTCTAATATTTTAGCTCGATTGACCGAAGCTAGCGACACAAATTTCACACCTTTTCATGGAATTGTGATTCGGTCAATTCAAAACTAGCATCTGCTTGTGTCTTCTCGTTGACTTCTTATGTAAATGTTATCTTGCGAAAGACGTTGTTTTGATGTCACTAACGTTAGAAGTTGAAAGCCAATCAAAAAAATGCTACGCAAATATACGAGCGCTAGCATCACGTTTAGGTGTTTATTTAAAATGCTTAGCTGGTGTTAATACAGGCTAACAAACACGTTGTGTTGTCTCTTTTATTTTTTTACTCGCAAATGCTCAGAGCAACAGGAGTAAACAGCCAGTGAATTCTCTACTGCCCGGCTAACGCTAACGCTAACAAGCTTCACTTCTCGTTGACTTATTATGTAAATACATCCTGCTAAAGATGTTGTTTTGATATCACTTACGTTAGAAAGCCAATTAAAAAAAAAATGCTACGCAAATATACTAGCGCTAGCCGATCGAGTCATGTTTAGGCGTCTCGCATAAACACTACTTAGATGGCTTAGATGAGGATCTTCTCCCAAATGTTTTTTTGTCGGACAAAGTGCATCAGACATTACATGAGCATCACGTTAGCGTCACCTCTAATAGCCACTGTGGCTACTTGATCCATACTACTTCCTGTTATGAATACGGTTTCTGGGTTACAGTGAGGGCTAGTGTGAGCGTTTTGCGACAAGAATTAGCTACACTTTTTCTGACTGTGATAATAAATAACAGCAATGTTTACAAATTTTCACCCAAATCTTGTCAACAAACACTGCGACTCGAGACCACGCTAAATCAAACTGTCATTGGTCCATAATGTTGCATTACTACCTCCTACCGCTAACTCCTAGCTTGACTTTCCCTCACATCGGTCAAAGACAATCATCAAAAACACAAACCGCTCTGTGTGAGATGTTGTGCAGACGACCACCAACAAACCTGGAAACTGTGAAGTGGACCATCTTGTACCAAACAATCTCGTGTGCTGTGCCGAGTATGTTAGCATGTTAGCGTACGACTGCTACAACACAGCATGACATTTGTTTCCAGTGAGCGGCGCAGCGCTGCGTTTACTTTGGTAGCGTTCCAGGAGAAAGAAGGACGACCTGGCATGAGGAACAACGTCGGAGGAGGAGATGAGAGTCGGGGTTTTTAGTGTAAGACGTGAGGAAACGTCTGCTCAGTGGGAGTGACGACTGCCTCAGAGTTGGCAGCAGCAGTCGCTCACTACCACATACAGTACCAATGGAAACAAAGGCCCTGAGCTCTGTATTCATGCAGCAGACGTGAAGAGAGACCTTTAGTTTGCTCTCTGAAGTGTCTTTGAAGAGTTTTGTGAACCTCACCGACACATTTAAAGTCTTGACAGTAGGAGTTTTGTTGTGTTGTTGTCTGGTGCTGGAGGTACTAAGGAAGAAGATACCAGAGTAGTGGCTGTTGTGGACGAGTTGCTAATGTTGCTAAATTATATGTCAACATAGTGTTGGTCATTGCCACATTCAGTTTTATACCTACCTACCTTCACTTTTATTTGACCTACTTACCTACCTAACTTCTATTTTACCTAGCTACCTACCTAACTTTCTACCTACCTACCTTCACTTGTATTTGACCTATCCACCTAGCTAACTACCTTTCTACCTATCTACTTACCTAGCTAGCTACCTACCTACCTTTCTACCGATCTACCTACCTACCTTCACTTTTATTTGACCTACCTACCTAAATTTCTATCTACCTACCTACCTACCTAGCTACCTACCTAACGTTTATTTTACCTAGCTACCTACCTACCTTTCTACTTATCTACCTACCTACCTTCACATTTATTTGACCTACCTACATTTCTACCTACCTACCTACCTACCTACCTACCTACCTACCTACCTACCTACCTACCTACCTACCTTCACTTTTATTTGACCCACTTACCTACCTACCTACCTACCTACCTAGCTACCTAACCTTTATTTTACCTAGCTACCTACCTAACTTTTTACCTACCTACCTACCTACCTACACACCTACACTTGTATTTGACCTATCCACCTAGCTACCTACCTTTCTACCTATCTACCTACCTAGCTAGCTACATACCTACCTTTCTACCTATCTACCTACCTACCCACCGACCTTCACTTTTATTTGACCCACTTACCTACCTAACTTTTATTTTACCTAGCTACCTACCTACCTACCTACCTACCTACCTACCTACCTACCTACCTACCTACCTACCTACCTACCTACCTTCACTTGTATTTGACCTATCCACCTAGCTACCTACCTTTCTACCTACCTATCTACCTACCTAGCTAGCTACCTACCTACCTTTCTACCTATCAACCTACGTATCTACCGACCTACCTTCACTTTCATTTTACCTAGCTACCTACCTAACTTTCTACCTACCTACCTACATCCCACCTTTCTACTTACCTACCTACTAACTTTTCTACCTACCCTAACCCTCTTATTTGATATACTTACCTACATTTCCACATACCTTGGTAGCTACCTACATCCTACCTTTCTACCTACCTACCTACCTACCTACCTACCTGAAGGTTATTAGACAGATAATTATTGACTACTGGCGTCCATCTTTGAGGACATATCTTCAGATTTGAGGTCGGTTCCTTTGGTTCCTCTGGTTCCTCAGTTTTTATCAGTGAAGATCATTCAAATGAATTCCTCTAACATAACTCATGGCAGACTTCAGGACCTTCTCCGAGGACCAGAGCGTTTTCTTGCGGGTGTTCTCACAGATATTAACGTTTTACACATTAAAACCCTGGTCTTGATTGATTTGTTGCTTGTGTTCACGTTCGCCGTCGTTATTAAAAACACTCTCTGTTTTTTATTTGTTTACGTCTGATATCGTCACCTGTTTTCCATCAGTTCCCTCGTCTCCACGTTCACCCCCTTCTCTGCCCGCTCTCTATTTTCATTCAAACATCTGCTGCGGACCAACAATAAAGTGCGTCAAAGCCCCCGACGTTTATTAGAAGCAGACGTCGCACGTGCTTAAAAGTATCAACACCGTTAATCGGCCGACGGTGAAAAACTCTGGCTTTAATCGGCGTAAATTGACCCGTCGAGATCAATCCCACTGAATACATTTCACAGTGCGTTTTTTCCCCTCAAAGTCGCGTTGGACTCGGCGACGTCACACTTTTATCTTATCTCTAATAATAATAATAATAATACTACGTGGCCCCCGGCTTTTTCCGGCTCGCTCGCGGATGTTGTGAAAGTGTTCGCAGGTCACAGCTGAGCTTTAACGCCTCAACACTGAGCCCATTGACGGCAAATGTGAGGATATTTACAAAAAGAGGGTTACAGGTCACGTCAACCCCGCCGACTCCCCCCCCCTCAGACCAGCGTCGTGAGCCGTGTCTCCGGCGCCTGCTGCAGATGTTGATCTGGCTCGGGCCTCACATCTGCTGCTGCTGAATCACCTCCTGTTTTGAGTTAGCGATCAAACGCAGAGTCTCCTGGTGACCGACAAAAACAACAACTATCGCGACCAAAGTTTGACATAATATCTGTGTCGGTTTTGACCCGGTAAATGAACGACGAGCGTCAGTTTATCCATGTTTTTTAAAACACGTGTGGGCCCACACGGTGGCTCGGTGGTGGAGCGAGTCGTCTTTTAACTTGAAGGTCATGGGTTTGGTTCCCGGTTCTGCGACATGCTGGTGAGGCCTTGTGCAAGATAGAGCCGCAACTAAGTAAATATTTACATAATCGATTAATCTGACGTTAATGTTCTCGTAATCGTTTGGTCCATAAAATGTCACAAGTTTGTGTGTTCGCGACCCCGGTTAGTAAACGTGCATTTGTTGTCAGTAAAATGCATTTTTGGCTAAGCCTTTTTAGCTAACTTCCTGTTAGCAGCGAGGGGGTTTGGCATGTGTGTCTGTGAGGTAAATAAACTCCCATTAACGAGTCAGAAGTTAAGTTTTTTTTTACTTTTTTTTCTACTTTCTGGGTTCACTCGTCAAAATGGCTGCAGTAAGCTTAAAGCTGTAGTTTTATGCTAGCTCCTCTGTCTTTTGTTGATGTTGTATAAACACACAATAGTGTCCTATTAGTGTTTTAATGTACTACACATGTAATGGACTACATTAGCACGCTAGTTGTGGACTTTGTGATGTCATCGGTGGGTAAAATCTTCATGACACTTTGTGTGTTTGTGTCACGCAGCCGTTTGCTACAACCCCGGTTAGTAAACGTGCGGTTGTTGTCAGTAAAATGCATTTTTGGGTAAGCCTTTTTAGCTAACTTCCTGTTAGCAGCGAGGGGGTTTGGCATGTGTGTCTGTGAGGTAAATAAACTCCCATTAACGAGTCGGAAGTTACGTTTTTTTACTTTTTTTCTACTTGCTAGAGTTCACTCGTCAAAATGGCTGTGGTAAGCTTAAAGCTGTAGTTTTATGCTAGCTCTTCTGCCTTTTGTTGATGTTGTTGTTGTATAAACACACAATAGTGTCCTATTAGTGTTTTAATGTACTAAACATGTAATGGACTACATTAGCGTGCTAGTTGTGGACTTTGCGACGTCATCAGTGGGTAAAATCTTCATCATAGTTTGTGTGTTTGTGTCACGCAGCCGTTTACTACGACGACCCCGGTTAGTAAACGTGCGGTTGTTGTCAGTAAAATGCATTTTTGGCTAAGCCTTTTTAGCTAACTTTCTGGGATCAAACAATCCGGTTTGACCTTGACTGTATTTTCGTACAGAAAAATTAACCTGTTGTTGTTGTTGTTGTTGTTCTCTCTTCAGTCATATACATCTGCGGTCCTCTGGAGACGTTCCTCAACATCATGAAACTCTTCCACACCGAGATCCCGGATCCGGAGAACTACGCCATCTTCTATCTGGACGTGTTCGCAGAGAGCCTGGCCGATCGCAAACCGTGGCAGAACGCCGACTCGGACTGGGTGGATCCCATCAAGGTCTTTAAGGTAAACAGCTGTGATGTTATCAGGTCATTACTACTGTGGATGATGAGCTGCTGCAGTGCAGCGACTGTGGACTGTCACTGCTTTATCTGCTCCCTGATGTGGAGGCCAAACCAAAAACCACCATTTGGCAACGAAGAAGAAGAAGAAGAAGAAGAAGAATGTCTGTTTGTGTTCATGGAACCTCTGAGTTCCCATAATAATTCCCCATCAGACACAAACTCACTGTGTTACTGTGTTACACAGGAGCAGGAAACTGAGATCTACAAATTGATAGCGATATGTTGATTTAACGTAGAGTAACGCTAACCTAACGTTAGCATCAACTGATTCTAATGATTCGGTTTCACTGAAAACGGCTGCTTTACAAGTCACTAGCTTGTTAGCTAGCTTGTTTGCGTCGACGACCCCGGTTAGTAAACGTGCGGTTGTTGTCAGTAAAATGCATTTTTGGCTTAACCTTTTTAGCTAACTTCCTGTTAGCAGATAGGGGGTTTGGCATGTGGCCTTTTCTTCAACTATACTTGCTAGAGTTCACAAATCAAAATGGCTGCGATAAGCTTAAAGCTGTAGTTTTATGCTAGGTATCTTATGCTAGCTCTGTTGTCTTTTGTTGGTGTTGTCCACACAAGTGTCCTATTTGTGTGTTGCTACGCTGTTTTCATGTACTAAACATGTAATGGACTACATTAGCACGCTAGTTGTGGACTTTGTGATGTCATCGGTGGGTAAAATCTTCATGAGAGTTTGTGTGTTTCTGTCACGCAGCCGTTTGCTACGACGACCCCGGTTAGTAAACGTGCGGTTGTTGTCAGTAAAATACATTTTTGGCTAAGCCTTTTTAACTTAGAACATAGGACCCGGGGAACATAGCTATGACCCCGTTTTATGCTAGGTGTTTTATGCCAGCTCTTTTGTTGTTGTTGTACACGCAATAGTGTCCTATTTATGTATTGCTACCCTGTTTTAATGTACCAAACAAGTAATGGACTACATTAGCGCGCTAGTTTCGGACTTTGTGACGTCATCAGTGTGTAAAATCTTACCAAAAATTGACCATGAACATAGTTTGGTCATCGCCAGCGTCCCAAAACGCACAGATAAACGCACGCTAATGAAAACATAGCGTTCCTGAGTGGTTGGTAAAATAATACATAAATAATGATCATCTTTGTCATTTTTTCCACTGGGTGTTCTCATTTCCTCGTGCAGTAAATGACATATGGTATTTTTCTGCTTTAGACCCTTCAACCACTTCCAGGAGTGACGTTCTTGAATGACATGAATGAATTAGAGTATGTGTGTTTTTTTTCCCAGGAAGTCGTTTGGCCTCAGAAATCAGCGACTGAGACTGAGACGCATGTGTGTGTCGCTCGTCTAATTTACCGACTTAAATAACACTGGCTTCTCCACAGTCGCCGAGGTTTATTTTATTTTATTTTATTTTGTTAAACCAAAGCAGCTGCTGAATACAAATGTTGCATCATGACAAAGTGATTATGGCGGTTTTTGCTTCCAAATGCATTAGAGGAGCCGCTGGTCCACTGCTGCCTCGTGTGGTCACTTTGTGTCACTTGTTTCTGCCACTTCATCTCACCGTAAGACAGACTTTTCCAATCGTTTGCTACGACGACCCCAGTTAGTAAACGTGCGGTTGAATTTGGCTAAGCCTTTTTAGCTAACTTCCTGTTAGCAACCCCGATCAGGGAACATAGGACCTGGGGAACATAGGTAGGACCTCGTTTTATGCTAGGTGTTTTATTGTAGCTCGTTTGTTGTTGTTAGCCAAATTTAACCGCACGTTTACTAACCGGGGTCGTCATAGCAAACGGTTTGAAAAGTCTGTCTTATGGCGAAATGAAGTGGCAAAAACAAGTGACATAACTCACCAAACGAGGCAATCGTAGCGCAGCAGCCTCCTGTGTTCACGTGAGCGTGAAAAACGCTGATATTCTCTATGGACTTTGGTGCAGGGAGTGAGAGGTTTTCCAAAAGTGTCACAAACTGTAGTTTCTTGTTGTAAAAGTTTGTCTAAGTGGCAGAAATTACTTTTAATATATCGTGGACTAAAGCAGTTGATTTGTATTTGCCGTTCACTCTCCTGCACCAAAGTCCGGAGAGAAAATCAGTGATTTTACAACCTGAAATAGTCTATTTAGACCTAAAGTTTAGTATATATTCTGGTTAAAGGGTCAATGATGTTACACAATTTGATTGTGTTCCTATGGTTTAGTTAAATTTAAAAATGTTTACATTTGAAAATAAGGTCACATATTACTTGAATACATTCTCTTTTTGAAGACCTCATGAAAAATTTCTGGATTTGATCAATTTTGAGAGAATATTCAGGGGATTATGGTAAAATGTCAACGTGGTGTAAACATAAAAACTTGAAAATCTCAATAAAACACATTAACAACTTTTCATAAAAATATTATAATTAATAGGAAAATTCATGGGGAATAAGTACAGCCATATTTGGTAACAGTTTATACATATTTTGTCCAATGTGATTTAGAAAACGCCAAGGGTTTTCAGCATTTTTCCTGGTTTATATTGCAAATACGTATTAAAATTTGATTTTAAAATAATCCAAATAAAATCTATATTCAAGTTATATATAAAAATTTGGTAACTTTTTTTTTTATAATTACACTTACATACACTCTAGATGAAAATAGATAGCTAATATTTCTCTGAAAAGCTATTTGAAATGACATGAAACCAACAGAAATACAAAATATAAAGGTTTGCAAAACATTTTTGAATTGCTCATCATCATCATGCAAACTCTTATTTGTCACTGACCATAAAATAATTCTGTCTTGCAATTTAATGATTAATTTAATGCAATGCAATTGAATGATCTCTTTCGTTTCACTGCAGATGTCTGGTTTAATTAGAATGATTGTTTTTGTGTAAACAGAGCAGAGAAACGAGGGAGTTTCTCATATGAAACGGAACGATCTTCCCCAAAAAAAAAGAAGATTGAATTAAATATCCTGCAGAAGTGTTTGTGTCATAATATTTATATTTCCAGATCAGAGGGAAGACAGTGATGTGTGGTGATGAAAACCACAAATTATCTCTTTATCTGCTTTGTATTAAACCGCTTTTTCTTTTTTTCTTCTTAAACCAAACCCTAGAATAAAAATTGGCTGATGTTGCGAGGTGTTAATTTGCCTGCGAGTCGTAACAAGGTTCGTTTTGAATTTTTCTGTTTCGCTGCGACGTTGGGTTTTGTGTCGAAACGTGAAAAAACGACCTGGAGATTTTCCAGCGTTAAATGTTTGAAAGTGTGATTATCAGCAGCAGTCAGGTGTTTGGACGACCGTTCGCTTCTCCGTCCAAACCACACTGTTTGTGTTTGTGTTTGTGTTTGTGTCGCAGCAACGTGTGGAGAATCTGTGATTTGTTGATTCAGCCGTCGTGATAAACACACGGGTTTGATTTTAACTCATTTAAGCTGCGTTTATTTCGTGTTAAATTGACTAAAAACTACATTAACATCTCGGGTTTGAGGACTTTAAACGGTGGCTAACGCTAACACTATAGTACTAAAACAGAATGTACCCAATATTCTGAGTTATTTATGGGTTAGCAAGAGATTCGCAGCATTAGCATAGTTGGCTATATGTCGCGTCTGTGGGAGTTAAAGGTAGGACTGTAATGATTTGTACATAACTGGCTGCTTGAAAGTGTTAAAATGTACCAAATATTCTGGGTTATTTCATTAATATCACAGGTTAGCAAGAGGTTATGAGCATTAGCAATGTCGGCTATATGGTTCTGTGGCTACTGGATTGGATTCCAATGTTTTCAACCCATAAAAGTGTTATGTCATGTTTAGTCTGAAGTGAACAAAACAACAAATAGTATACTAGCTCATATTCCTGATTATTTGATTAGCCATACAGGTTAGCAAGAGATTGGGAGCATTAGCATTGTTGGTTACATGTTTCTGGACACTTTATGTTAATGAGTTAAAGGTAGGACTGTAATAATTTGTACATAATTGGATGCTTTAAAGTGTTATAATGTCATGTTAATCTGAAATAGACAAAAATCAAAACAAATTTAGCCGATATTCTGGGTTATTTGATCAATATTACACGTTAGCAAGACTTTCTGACCGTTAGCATTGTTGGCTATATGGTTCTGTGGCTAATGGACACTTTATATTAATGAGTAAAAGTAGGACTGTAATAATTTCAATGTTTTCAACCCATAAAAGTCTTATAATGTCACGTTTAGTCTGAAATAAAACAGCAAATGTGTAGTAGCTCATATTCCTGATTATTTGATGAGCCGTACAGGTTAGCAAGAGATTAGCACTGTTGGTTACATGGTTCTGGACACTTTAAAGGTAGGACTGTAATAATTTCAATGTTTTCAACCCATAAAAGTCTTATAATGTCATATTTATCTGAAATTGACAAAAATCAAAACGGGTATTAAACGATATTCTGGGTTATTTGATCAATATTACACGTTAGCAAGACATTCTGAGCGTTAGCGTTGTTGTCTATATGTTTCTGTGGCTAATGTACACTTTATATTAACGAACAAACGTAGGAAGGTGATCGTTTCGACGCGATTCGACGTTTTTTCAAACCGTAAAAAAGTGTTTTAATGTCAGGTTTAAAACTTAATCTTAATCTGTGTCTCCTCCAGTCGGTGATGGTGATCACGTACCGGCCTCCCGATAATCCCGAGTACAAAGTCTTCCAGAAGAGACTTCACGCCAGAGCGCAGAGGGATTTCGGAGTGCACTTGGAACCATCGCTGGTAAATGACGCGTCCACGAGTCTGTGTTTACGATAATAAGAGCGAATCGACACCTTTTAAAACTCTTGTATAATATCACAACACAGATGGACTACATCGCCGGCAGCTTCTACGATGGTTTCGTGTTGTACGCCAAGGCCTTGGAGGAGACGCTGGCGGATGGCGGAGCCCAGAACGACGGCATCAACATCACCATGAGGACGCAGAACCGGCGACTCTGGGGTGAGAAAACATCGTAAAACGCACACGCGTTTATCGGGGACGCTCGGCAGCTGAGACTCTACTGACTGCAATGATCGGTAGACGGCGGTGGGTGGCGCCACATGACACCAAAACATGATTCGCCACTTTGGTTTCACCTAAGTGATAAAAACTTGCTAAATGAGGAAGCTGTCGAGCAGCAGCTCCTGTGTTAATGTGAGCTAAAAATGCTAATTTTCTCTATGGACTTTGGTGTGAGCGAGTGAGGGAGTGAGTTTTACTGAGTTTAGTTTCCAGTCGGAAAAACTTAAAGTGGCAAAAATATTCCTTAAGTGTACTTAAATAGTACTTAAGTGGCTAAAATGCTGTTTCGGTGTATACTTAGCATAAATCTACAGCTTTCGGGTCACGGCAGCCATTTTGTTTTGTGAACTCTGGCAAGCAGATTTTGAAAAAACTTAACTTGCGACTCGTTGATGAGAATTTATTACCGCTACAACTACGATTGTAGTGAAATGACCTCACACACACATACCAAAATCCTTACTGCTAACAGGAAGTTAGCTAAAGGTTTAGCCAAAATACACATTTCCTGACAACAACAACAAAAACGCCATGTACCAGGCACAGAAAAACATAGAAAGTAGAGTTGGGAGTTGTGCGAGTGGCTAACATCCTGTTTCGGTGCACACCTAGCATAAATCTGCAGCTTTAGGGTCACGGCAGCCATTTTGTTTTGTGAACTCTGGCGAGCAGATTTTGAAAAAACTTAACCTGCAACTCGTTGAGGAGAATTTATTACCGCTATAACTACGATTGGAGTGAAACGACCTCACACACACATACCAAAACCCTTACTGCTACAGGAAGTTAGCTAAAGGTTTAGCCAAAATACACATTTCCTGACAACAACAAAAAAAACACCATGTACCGGGAACAGAAAAACATAGAAAGTAGAGTTGGGAGTTGTGCGAGTGGCTAACATCCTGTTTCGGTGCACACCTAGCATAAATCTGCAGCTTTAGGGTCACGGCGGCCATTTTGTTTTGTGAACTCTGGCAAGCAGATTTTGAAAAAACTTAACTTGCGACTCGTTGATGAGAATTTATTACCGCTATAACTACGATCGGAGTGAAACGACCTCACACACACACGTACCAAAACCCTTACTGCTAACAGGAAGTTAGCTAAAGGTTTAGCCAAAATACACATTTCCTGACAACAACAACAAAAACACCATGTACCAGGCACAGAAAAACATAGAAAGTAGAGTTGGGAGTTGTGCGAGTGGCTAACATCCTGTTTCGGTGCACACCTAGCATACATCTGCAGCTTTAGGGTCACGGCAGCCATTTTGTTTTGTGATCTCTGGCAAGCAGATTTTGAAAAAACTTAACTTGCGACTCGTTGATGAGAATTTATTACCACTATAACTACGATTGGAGTGAAACGACCTCACACACACACACACACACACACACACACACACACACCAAAACCCTTACTGCTAACAGGAAGTTAGCTAAAGGCTTAGCCAAAATACACATTTCCCGACAACAACAACAAAAACACCATGTACCAGGCACAGAAAAACAAGTAGAGTTGGGAGTTGTGCGAGTGGCTAACATCCTGTTTCGGTGTACACCTAGCATAAATCTGCAGCTTTCGGGTCACGGCGGCCATTTTGTTTTGTGAACTCTGGCAAGCAGATTTGAAATAACTTAACTTACGACTCGTTGATGAGAATTTATTACCGCTATAACTACGATCGGAGTGAAACGACCTCACACACACACGTACCAAAACCCTTACTGCTAACAGGAAGTTAGCTAAAGGTTTAGCCAAAATACACATTTCCTGACAACAACAACAAAAACACCATGTACCAGGCACAGAAAAACATAGAAAGTAGAGTTGGGAGTTGTGCGAGTGGCTAACATCCTGTTTCGGTGCACACCTAGCATAAATCTGCAGCTTTAGGGTCACGGCAGCCATTTTGTTTTGTGATCTCTGGCAAGCAGATTTTGAAAAAACTTAACTTGCGACTCGTTGATGAGAATTTATTACCGCTATAACTACGATTGGAGTGAAACGACATCTCACACACACACACACACATACCAAAACCCTTACTGCTAACAGGAAGTTAGCTAAAGGCTTAGCCAAAATACACATTTCCAAGGAAAACACCATGTGCAACCCGTGGTCGCTCGGCAGCTGAGACTCTACCGACTGCAATGATTGGTAGACGGCGGTAGGTGGCGCCACATGACGCCAAAACATGATTTCAAAACATAAACATGATTTGCAGTCTGCAAAATATATATTTTTTAATGCAAATATTTTGTCTGTACTGTTGTTGTTGGTGAGTTCAGTTTGTTATATGAACATTATTCCTGAGTCTCTGTGACATATTAGGAGGATTTTATGGCTTTAGTTGCTTTAGATTTATTACATAATGCACCTTTAAAGTCTGGCTAATGCTATTTTTTACCGCTTCGCGTACACACTCTGTGTGTGTGTGTGTGCAATAATATGAACTCCATGCTGATTAATGTAAGTGCAGATGCTTCACCTAGCGTTGAAAAGGCTCATTAGTCAGAGAACAAAGCTCTCCAGTGAAGCCTGTTGTCAGATAAGTGACTGATGTTCGCCAAATAAAAACAACAAAAAAATCCGACACGATGATAATTACAGTGTCATCGAACACAATTATCGCACGACTCTGCAGTTAGCGGCGACGCTCGCACACGTCTGTGTTTACGCTGCCGTCCGTCACAGGAAACACAACAAAGGTGTGTTTTTGTGGAGGGTTGTTGTCTCCATGACGAGAGGGAAAATAAAAGATCCTGTTTTTTTTTTTTTAAATCAAGGCTGGAATGGAAGCCTTCAAGGCATGAATTCATTTGTGTTGTTGTCAGGAAATGTGTACTTTGGCTAAACCTTTAGCCAACTTCCTGTTAGCAGTGAGGGTTTTGCTGTGTGTGTGTGTGTGTGTGAGGTCTTTGAACTCCAATTGTAGTTAAAAAAAAATGTTCATTAACGAGTCGGAAGTTAGTTTTTTTTTTTCAAACGCTGCTTGTCAGAGTTCACAAAACAAAATGGCTGCCGTGACCCTAAGGCTAGCTTTATGCAACAACGCTCCTGGGTGAAATGCAAAAAAATGAAGCCGCCCTCCAGAGCGGAAATCTTAAAAACGCTCCGCCGTCGCGTTCCCGTCTAAAGGGTTGAAAGCGCTAAAGTGCGCTCCTAGCTGCTCATGCTAGCTATCCTCGCGTACCCGTTGACGTCAGATCCGCGTGCAGTACAGACAAACAACAACAAACAGCTCGGATTATAATCCATCAGTCGGACATTTAAGTCGCCTTTAGCTGCTACTTTGCGCTACTAGAGAGAAGTAGAAGAAGGAAGTTTCAACGCTCCTGCGCCGCTGGTGTTGTTGTGTCACAGTGCCACCTAGCGACCTGGCATGCATACTACATCAAATTTCACACACTTGCGTCACCGTGTGCAGGCAGATTTCCACCCAAAGACGCTCGTCTAAACGCGGAATAAAAAGTGGGAACGCACAAAACGCCACTTTTGCGGTTTGCGTTCAGATCGTTGTCGTGTAAAGCTAGCCTAAAGCTGTAGTTTTGTGCTAGCTTTACACCGGAACAGGATTTTAGTCACTTCACAAAAGATTCACCGAATAAAACCTACTTAAAGACTATGTTTGCGACGCTATCTCACAGTTCCACAAGTTTTTCCGACTGGAATCAGAGTAAAAGTCGCTCCCTCACTCGCTCACACCAAAGTCCATGGAGAAAATCAATGATTTTACACCAATACAAACAGGAAGTGTTGATCCACTGCTGCCAAACTGCCATTAGTTTGTGCCGATGTGTTATAATGTCAATTTATTCAATTCAGTTGTTTGTTTGGTTTCACCTAAGTGACACAAACTTGCTAAATGAGGAAGCCGTCGAGCAGCAGCTCCTGTGTTAATGTGAGCTAAAAATGCTAATTTTCTCTATGGACTTTAGTGTGAGCGAGTGAGTTTTACTAAGTTTAGTTACCAGTTTCCAACAACAAAAAAATACCATGTACCGGGCACAGAAAAACAAGTAGAGTTGGGAGTTGTGCGAGTGGCTAACATCCTGTTTCGGTGTACACCAAATATACAGCTTTTGGGTCAGGGCAGCCATTTTGTTTTGTGATCTCTGGCAAGCAGATTTTGAAAAAACTTAACTTGCGACTCGTTAATGAGAATTTATTACCGCTATAACGACAATTGGAGTGAAACGACCTCACACACACACACAAATACCAAAACCCTTACTGCTAACAGGAAGTTAGCTAAAGGTTTAGCCAAAATACGCATTTCCTGACAAAAACAAAAAAAATACCATGTACCAGGCACAGAAAAACAAGTAGAGTTGAGAGTCGTGCTCGAACTGTATAATGGAACAACCTGAATTGTCCCTTTAATGGCTGCTAATGGAGTTCTCGACGACACAGAAAGAACTCGGGACACTCGTTAGCTCGCGCTAATGTTCTAAAAAAGGTGGCACTTTCAGGTCTTCAGGCTTTCATCATTCGCTCTGTTTTGAATGAATTCATTAGAAAGTGCAGTCGGTGTGCGAGCAAAGTGAATCTGATGCTCTGATCCTGTGTCTGAACATCTTGAACCAGTCTGGAACAAAGTCAAACGCCGTCTTTTTCTTTGTCTCTTGCAACAAAAAAAACAAACAAAAAAACAAAAATCTGTTTCTCGTTAATGCACAAAGTGAAAGGACGACGAATCCACGAGTTCACGATGATGCAACGCGGACGACAGAGGGAAAAAAAACACCTGAGTCGTCTTATCTGAGAAAGAATGGCAGCAGATAAATTAAGTAAAAATATGATGTTTAAAAAACGTGTTATTGTTTAAATTTTTAGGAGTGACGGGACTCGTGACCACGGATCACAAAAACGCCCGGGACATTGACGTCGACCTGTGGGCGATGACCGACCAGGAGACGGGGGAGTACGGGGTGAGTCATGTGTTCACTGTGGGATGTGGGGGCTTCACAAAGGTACGAACACCGTGTTCCAGTTGTACTCAGAGGTTGTAATTTCCCAGTTAGGAGTGGGAGGTTTGAACTGGAGCGCCCCCTGCAGTTGTAACGCTGAGTCATCGTGGTCTGTCCCAAACATTTACATTTTATTTGAGCGTTTCTGTCCTCTTTAATGTGATAATGTGATTATTAAATGGACAAAAATTAGCCCGCTAGTTAGCAACCTAGCTATAATGCTAACATAATACCACACTTGTGAAGGACTATGTAGCTATGTGGAAATGTTGCTAGCTACGGTGTATGTATGAAATACTATGTTATGTTTTTACCAAATGGACAGACAAAATTAGCTTACTAGTTAGCAAACCTAGCTATAATTCACTTGTGAAGGACTATGGAGTTATGTAGACATTTCATTTAAACACCACGTTATGTGATGATTAAATGGACAAAATTAGCTTTCTAGTTCGCAACTTAGCTATAATGCTAACATATATAACCACATTTGTGAAAGATAGCTATGTGGAAGTGTTGCTTGCTACGGTGTAATCGTGTAGGAAATACCATGTTATGTTTTTACCAAATGGACAAAATTAGCTTACTAGTTAGCAAACCTAGCTATAATTAACTTGTGAAGGACTATGTGGACATGTTACAATGGTGTTTTCATTGAAACACCATGCAATGTGATTATTAAATGGACAGAATTAGCTTGCTAGTTCACAACCTAGCTATAATGCTAACACATATAACCACTGTATAACCACACTTGTGAAGGACTGTGTAGCGGCGTAATCGTGAATGAAATACCATGTTATGTTTTTACCAAATGGACAAAATTAGCTCGCTAGTTAGCAAACCTAGCTTTTATGCTAACATTAACCACTACTACACTTGTGAAGGACTATGGAGTTATGTGGACGTGTTGCTATGGCGTTATCATGTTTGAAATGCCATGTTATGTTTTGACCGAATGGATAACATTAGCTTGCCGAGTAGCAAACCTAGCTATGATGCTAACATTAACCACTGTATAACTATACTTCTGAAGGACTATGGAGTTATGTGGACGTGTTGCTGTGTAACTACACTTGTGAAGGATTATGTAGTTGGACGCAAACCTATCGTGTGCTAGCAGCTGTTAGCAATACAGCTAAAGAGCTCTGTCACCAGATCCCATTGACAAAAACGCTTATTTTTTTTATATTTTTTTTAATCTCACAGTGATTTCTTCCATTCATGTAATTAGACCATCTGGGTTTTTCTAATGCTGTTTATTTGTGTGCGGTTTGTGAGAGAAGAAGAAAACGACTTCCAGACATGTTAGCGCTCATGACTGTGGTCGCGATTACATAAGAGCTAATAACATGTTCAGTCTTTATCGTCGTCGGCTCCTCTGGGGATTTTTATTGATACGTTTTTTTAATGCAGTTTAATTGTGAAAATGAGTGCACACACACACACACACACTCCAATTAATTTGTTTTAACGGGAAATTAATTGAAATTGTTTTCGGGGGGGGGGGGGGGGACAACGAGTGAGTTTTAAAGCCTCAAAGTGTTTGTTTTCTGTTTGAGACGATAATATTCTGCAGTCCAGACGTCTCTAATGATACCGTGGATAAAAACCTCAACATATTTGTGTACGTTCTGCGAAGAAGAAGAAGAAGAAGAAGAAGAAGAAGAGTTTCCTTCACAACATTTGATTTCCATACGTGGCGTTCCCCCCCCTCGAGAGTCTATCAGCGTGACTTCCTGCTCGCATTAACCCTCGTCTTTATCTGAATTGGTCGATTCTTATGGACGATTGGCTTCGTGCAAAAAAAACAACAACAACAACAACGTCCCGGGAAGGTTTCGTCTTTCAGTGAAGGATGAACGCGATGCTGCGTTTGATGATATTTGTAACCCGACACAGAAACATGTGACAGATCCGAGCTTCTACGATCAAAACAGGATATTTGTCCGTCACATTAACTCCGTCTAATGTTCTTCCTGTTTATTATTATTCCATTATACTTTGATTTCAGATAAAAACAACATGTTTAGTTTAGTTTAAAGATGTGATCTTTTATTTTTCATGTCTAGAAAGACTGACAAGGTTACAGAATTCACCTTTATTGACCCTTTTTCCCTGTTCTGAATTTCAACACAATAACATAACACAAAATAAACAACAAAATAATAATAATTTCCGCTGAAGAAGTCGGTGTTTTTGTATGATTTTATGCCTTTAAAGTTGACTTTTATATTGATAATTCAGACGTTATTGTTATGTTTTGTTTTGTTATGTAGCTCCTAGCATCAAAACAACAACGCTATTGTGCCTGGATTTGGTAGCTGCTCACGTCAAACGCTAATTCCATTGCATACGGCTGTACTGTATTTGCTAGCTTCAAACCCATATTCTTTAGCATCTGGCTTCAGGAGCTGCTAATGTCAGTTGCTAGTGCCTTAGCATCTGGCTTCAGGAGCTGCTAATGTCAGTTGCTAGTGCCTTACCATCTGGGAAACTTTGATGCTACAATCTCTGGCTAGCAGCTACATTAGCCAGTCGCTATGGCATTAGTGTTTGATGTTAGCAGCTACAGTAGCCAGACGCTATGGCATTAGTGTTTGAAGTTAGCAGCTACAGTAGCCAGACGCTATGGCATTAGTGTTTGACGTTAGCAGCTAGGGTAGGCAGTCGCTATGGCATAAGTGTTTGATGTTAGCAGCTATGGTAGGCAGTCGCTATGGCATTAGTGTTTGATGTTAGCAGCCACGGTAGCCAGACGCTATGGCATTTGTGTTTGATGTTAGCAGCCGCGGTAGCCAGACGCTATGGCATTAGTGTTTGATGTTAGCAGCTACAGTAGCCAGATGCTATGGCATTAGTGTTTGATGTTAGCAGCTACAGTAGCCAGATGCCATAGCAATAGTGTTTGATGTTAGCAGCTATGGTAGCCAGATGCTATAGCATTAGTGTTTGATGTTAGCAGCTATGGTAGCCAGATGCTATAGCATTAGTGTTTGATGTTAGCAGCTACGGTAGCCAGACGCTATGGCATTAGTGTTTGATGTTAGCAGCTACAGTAGCTAGACGCTATGGCATTAGTGTTTGATGTTAGCAGCTACGGTAGCCAGATGCTATGGCATTAGTGTTTGATGTTAGCAGCTACAGTAGCCAGACGCTATGGCATTAGTTTTTGATGTTAGCAGCTACGGTAGCCAGACGCTATGGCATTAGTGTTTGATGTTAGCAGCTACGGTAGGCAGTCGCTATGGCATTAGTGTTTGATGTTAGCAGCTATGGTAGCCAGTTGCTGAAATAGTTTTCGCTGAAGTTGATATTTTTATATGATTTTATGCCTCAAAAGTTGACTTTTATGATGTTATTGTTATGTTTTCGACACAAAAACACAACTTTCTTGGACTCTGGTCCCCACAGACGCACACAAACCAGTGTGTGTGTGTGTGTGTGTGTGTCAGAGTGGAAAATGATTGTCTTACATTTTAAACCTCACTTTTAAACACTTAGCGACTCTTTTTCCCTGTGAGGTGAGATATTTTTATCCCTTTACAGGCACTTAAAGCTTAATTTAAAATATATATATATAAAGCAGCGCTCATTAAACAGCACAGGACAGTGGCTCCTTTCATAAAAACCAGGGTTAATAAAGACGTCGTTATCGAATACCGAGCGCTCTTAAATGTTTTCTCGGTAAAAAAAAAAAAGAAGAGAAAAAAAAAAAAAATCCGCCCCTGCATCGTCGCCTGAAGGATATTCTGAGTAAAGATTTTTAGCGAGAAGCCGAGTAAACACAGCCCACGTCCACACGAAAAACACACGAGATTCTATTTCAGACGGCGTCTGCGCCGCTCGCCGTCGCAATCCTGCGCTGTTGTGATGACCTCCCTCTGTGGGGGGTGAAGGTCCTCAGAGGAGGAGGAGGAGGAGGAGGAGGAGGTGGAGGTGAAAACATGGAGACTCTGCCGGGTCGCAAACGCAAACGCCAGAGTCCTGTTTCACAGCAGGAAACCACAGATGCCGCTAGTTAAAGCTCGACCCGTCAAAATAAAGCTCGCATGCCTACGCCGGTTCATCCGCTCCGCGATTAGCTTGTGTGTTTTTGTTTGTTTGTTTGTTTTAAATAAAAAAAATAACTGTGAAATACAAGAATGTTAGCGTTAAAAAGAATGAACAAATTTTTCCTCTGTGTCGGCAGATCGTGGCGTTCTACAACGGCACCAACAAGGAGATCGTCTGGTCGCAGACGGAGAGGATCCACTGGCCCAGCGGGGGTCCGCCGCTGGACAACCCTCCCTGCGTCTTCTCCAAGGACGACCCCTCCTGCAACGATGGTACGACCCATTTCCTCTGTTCTGTCACTGCCGTGAGCGTAGCCATCTTCAACTTGACATGTCCGGTTGTGTTCGTCCCGCATGCTAGCATAAATTTGACATAAACTAAACTCCTTCATGTGAGGACACCTCACTAGCTGTAGATGCTAAGATGCTAGTAGCCAGCCTTGACTTAAGCAGCGACTGTAGCCCGATGTCCTGGTGTTTTGACTTTATTAGCTACTGTAGCAGCCCTAACCTAACCCTAACCCTAACCCATTCACCGTTTCATTTTAGCCGCTACGTAACGACTTGCTAATTCCATTGCATATGGCTAGTGTATTTGCTAGCTTCAAACCCATATTCCTTAGCATCTGGCTTCTGGAGCTGCTAATGTCAGTTGCTATTGCCTTAGCGTCTGGCTTCAGGAGCTGCTAATGTCAGTTGCTAATGCCTTAGCATCTGGCTTCAGGAGCTGCTAATGTCAGTTGCTAATGCTTTACCATCTGGGAAACTGTGATGCTACAATCTCTGGCTAACAGCTACAGTAGCCAGGTGCTATGGCATTAGTGTTTGACGTTAGCAGCTACAGTAGCCAGACGCTATGGCATTAGTGTTTGACGTTAGCAGCTACAGTAGGCAGACGCTATGGTATCAGTGTTGGATGTTAGCAGCTATGGTAGCCAGACGCTATGGCATTAGTGTTTAATGTTAGCAGCTACATTAGCCAGATGCTATAGCATTAGTGTTTGATGTTAGCAGCTACAGTAGGCAGTCGCTATGGCATTAGTGTTTAATGTTAGCAGCTACATTAGCCAGATGCTATAGCATTAGTGTTTGATGTTAGCAGCTACAGTAGGCAGTCGCTATGGTATCAGTGTTTGATGTTAGCAGCTACAGTAGCCAGATGCTATGGTATTAGTGTTTGATGTTAGCAGCTACAGTAGCCAAAAGCTATGGCATTAGTGTTAGCAGCTATAGTTACCAGGTGCTATGGCATTACACTAATGCCATAGCATCTGGCTAACAGCTACAGCTACAGCTAGCTGTTGTGAGGTCTTGAAAATGTGTGCGATTAAAAAACATGGCTACAACCTACTGGTGAATAAGGGAACTGCATGTATTTTAATATCATGAACCACAGCCATGTTCGTCAGTGTTTTATTTCCACTTCTTTATCTCTCCTCCACACCCTGTCGTATTTTAATGTTGATGATGTTTTGACAATTATAACTCCCTTTTTTTCTTTTTTATATAAATAATTCATATTTCATCTAATTTCTTTGCCTCAATGAGGCGTAAAAAAAGAGAAGAAAAAAGCAGCATTTTCAGGAGTGATGATGGGAGTGAAAGATAAGTGCTGCAGCTGCTCTGTATGAACCAGTGTGAGTGACACTTTTACAAACTGTGGAGGAAAATCACCGCCGTTATAAACGTATTCTGGCAGACGGAGGCGATCGCGAGGAGAGTAAATCTGAGCCAGCCCCAAAAAAACATCAGAATAATTCACACAGACCAGAGCCTCGATGTTGACTTCTTCCTCTTTCTTCCAGCTCCAAAGACAACGAACGCTCCATTTCATTTTTTTTTGTTTTATCGTCAGCTGACATTTTCCCACCATGTGTTGACAACACAAAAAACGCACAATATCGATCACACGGACGTTCAGCGTCATAACAACAGAAAAAAATAATAAATAAAACAGAAAAAATGCCAAACTTGGCATTTGTTCGCTTTGATTCACGACTGTTTATCACTTTATGTCACCGTTAGACAGCGTTTTCCAACACTAAACTCAAAAAAAGGTTTTAACTCTCCCTGCACCAAACCCCATAGAGAAAATCGTCGTTTTTTTTTAGCTCACAGGAAACACAGGAGCTGCTGGTCCTCTGCTGCCTCGTGTGGTCGCTTTGTGCCACCGAGGTGAATCCGAACGAAGGTTTTCAGACACAGAACGTCACAAAATAAGACATTTGAAGTCACTCGCGGAGGCAGCAGTGGATCGACAACTGCCGCGTGCCGTGATGTGCTGTTTGTTAAAATCGCTGATTTTCTCTATGGGGTTTGGTGCAGGGAGAGTGAGTGTTTTACAAAGCAAGACAAACTTCAGTTTTTCAGGAGAAATATGTGATTTAACAGTGAGGAAAACGTTTAAATACAAGCTTTTCTTTGTTGAAAGTCATTAAAAAATAACTTTTGCATTGCTAAGTTGCATTTTGGGGTGCAGAAGTGGCTCTTTTAGTGATATTTTTCTCGCATTTCTGCCGATATCTCTGGCATTTCTTGCCCAAACGACGCTAAATTTGTCACGGCACGCGGCGCTAACCTTCGTAAACCGCCTGTCAAATGTTTGTCACTTTATGTCACTGTTAAACGGCTTTTTCCAACACTAAACTCAAGTTTTTACTCTCCCTGCACCAAACCCCATAGAGAAAATCGTCGTTTTTTTTAGCTCACGGGAAACACAGGAGCTGCTGGTCCTCTGCTGCCTCGTGTGGACAGTTTGTGTAACTTAAGTAAGTCCGAACTAAGAATTTCAAAAGCTGAATTCACAACAATAAGACATATTAACTTACTAATCGAGGCAGAAGTGGATCAACAACTGCCGCTTGCCGTGATGTGCTGTTTGTTAAAATCGCTGATTTTCTCTATGGGGTTTGGTGCAGGGAGAGTGAGCGATTTACAATATGTGGTTTACGTGAGGAAAAAGCACCACAAATGTGACCGTGGGACTATTAATTCGTTTCATTACAACCTTTTCTTTGTTGAAAGTCATTAAAAACAACTTTTGCGTCGCTAATTTGCATTTTGGGGTTGCAGAAGTGGCTTGTTTGGTGATATATCCGTCGCATTTCTGCCGATATCTCTGGCATTTCTCACCCCAAACGACGCCAAATTTGTCACGGCACGCGGCGCTAACCTTCGTAAACCACCTGCCAAATGTTTGTCACTTTATGGCACCGTTAGACAGCGTTTTCCAACACTAAACTCAAGTTATTACTCTCCCTGCACCAAACCCCATAGAGAAAATCGTCGTTTTTTAGCTCACGGGGAACACAGCAGCTGCTGGTCCTCTGCTGCCTCGTGTGGTCACTTTGTGTAACTTAAGTAAGTCCGAACTAAGAATTTCAAAAGCCGAATTCACAACAATAAGACATATTAACTTACTAATGGAGGCAGAAGTGGATCGACAACTGCCGCTTGCCGTGATGTGCTGTTTGTTAAAATCGCTGATTTTCTCTATGGGGTTTGGTGCAGGGAGAGTGAGTGTTTTACAAAGCAAGACAAACTTCAGTTTTTCAGGTGAAATATGTGATTTAACAGTGAGGAAAAGTTTAAATACAAGCTTTTCTTTGTTCGCAGTCATTAAAAACAACTTTTGCGTTGCTAATTTGCATCGGGGGGTGCAGAAGTGGCTCTTTTAGTGCTATTTTTGTCGCATTTCTGCCGATATCTCTTGCATTTCTTGCCCAAACGACGCTAAATTTGTCACGGCACGCGGCGCTAACCTTCGTAAACCGCCTGTCAAATGTTTATCACTTTATGTCACCGTGAGACAGCTTTTTCCAACACTAAACTCAAGTTATTACTCTCCCTGCACCAAACCCCATAGAGAAAATCGTCGTTTTTTAGCTCACGGGGAACACAGCAGCTGCTGGTCCTCTGCTGCCTCGTGTGGTCAGTTTGTGTAACTTAAGTAAGTCCGAAACTAAGAATTTCAAAAGCCGAATTCACAACAATAAGACATATTAACTTACTAATGGAGGCAGAAGTGGATCGACAACTGCCGTGTGCCCGGATGTGCTGTTTGTTAAAATCGCTGATTTTCTCTATGGGGTTTGGTGCAGGGAGAGTGAGCGGTTTGCAAAGCAAGACAAACTTCAGTTTCCAGGTGAAATATGTGGTTTAAGTGAGGAAAAAGCACCTCAAATGTTTCATTACAACCTTTTCTATGTTTAAAGTCCTCAAAAACAACTTTTGCGTTGCTAATTTGCAAGAGTACGATCGGGGGGTTGCAGAAGTGGCTCGTTTGGTGATATATCTGTCGCATTTCTGCCGATATCTCTTGCAATTCTCGCCCAAACGACGCTAAATTTGGCACGGCACGCGGCGCTAACCTTAGTAAACCACCTGCCAAACATGGAGCATGTGCAGCGAACCGTTGGACAGTTATGGGATAATCAGACACATGCCTGAATAGTCTCCATGTTGGCGTCTAAATGAAGCCCAGAGTCCTGCTGCTGCTGCTGCTGCTGCTGCTGCTGCTGCTGCTGTTTCACCTGAATGAACGAGTGAAACATCCCTCTCTCTTTCTCCCCGTTTCCAGATCATCTCCCCGTGCTCGGGATCGTCGCCGTGGGCTCCGGCTTGGCGCTCATCATCTTCGGCATCTCCAGTTTCCTCATATACAGGTGAGTTTGAAGAAGAGGCTTCTGTTGCTCAAACGGCAAAAAAAACTTTCTTTTCAACTTTCTGTGAGGGAGTGAGTGAGAGAGTGAGGGATGTATTTGAAGAAGGATTTATGGCTGCTGCTGCTGCTGTAGGTGCCACAGTGTGGTATTTACACGATTGTTGCCACAGAAACAGGCTCAGCAGGTGACAGCGTTTAAAGCAGCGCTGGAGTTTGCGTTTAAGCTGCCAACTGAGCTCATTCACTGGCCCCAGAGCAGCCAGCTCTCATTTAAACGTTCGTTAGCGTCATTTACTCTGCTTTAAAACGGTGCCGCTCTTTAAAATTCTCACGCCGCTCATGTCGAGTCGAGTGGAAAACAGTCAGTCAAGGTGTTTTCTGTGTGTTTGTTTGTTTGTGTGTTTGTTTGTTTGTGCGCTCGTGCGTGTTTTGGCTCGTGGATCCAAACAAACGTGGAGTAAAGCGCTGTCCGCGGTGCTGAAACAACGCCGGATCAATACACCGTTGGCTACGTCGCATTTACGTATCAGACGAGCACTTACACACGTTAGCTATTCGTTTTTATTTAGAAACACTTTTGGATTTTTTGAAAAACATACACAGCAGCATCAAGAGGGTAACTTTTCACGCGAGTAATAGACCGACAATTGTCGCTACATCCCATCGTACTACTGGTAGTTGAGCCGGTTAAAATGTAAACAAATAACGCAAACGCTAACTAGGGACGGGAATTACACGGCATTTTGAGAGTTGACTGTCGAGGTTTAGTGTCAAATTTTGTCTAGTTTTCTTTTTTTGCGGGGGGTGGAAACTATTCTTCACTGTAACTAATTAATTTTAAGCTCAAAAACATGGCTGTACTGTCCAATATTGACCATCAAAGCAGCGCTAATAAAAACGAGCGGAAAATGATTTGGTGACCCCCAGAAATCATCAAAAAACGATCAAAAACTATGTATTTTAGTGCATGAATCAGCTAGAAAAACATTTGTTTCTCATCTATAAGACTCTGAAATGTTGATAAAGTGTACGATATATTTTTTAATGATATTTATTAGCTGAGCCTTTAGCCTGAGAGGCTAAATTTGAAAAATAAATCCTTATTCTCCCTTCAATATCCACCGTGTTTATTTATATAGGTTTCAAAATGAAATAATTACGCCGATATTGGTATCGGTATCTGAATTGGTATCGGTCCGATACTGGCCAAAATCACCGGATTGGAGAAAAGAGACGATCTGAATTGTCCCTTTAATACACACAATGTTTATTTATATAAGTTTTTAAATGAAATAATTAATCCAAACCTATACTTGGTATCGGTATCTGTGTCAGTATCGGTCCGATACTGGCCAAAATCACCAAATGGGATATCAGAAAGAGAAAATCTGAACTGTCCCTTTAATACACACAATATTTATTTATATAGGTTTTAAAATTAAATAATTAAGCCAAACTGATACTTGGTATCTGTATTGATATCAGTATCAGTATCGGTCCAATACTGGCCAAAATCACTGAATGGCATGTCAGAATGAGAAAATCTGAACAATCCCTTTAATATCCACCATGTTTATTTATATAGGTTTTAAAATGAAATAATTAAGCCGGACCACTACTTGGTATCTGTACTGGTATCGGTATCTGTGTTGGTATCGGTCCGATACTGGCCAAAATCACCAAATGGTATATCAGAAAGAGAAAATCTGAACTGTCCCTTTAATATCCACCATTTTTATTTATATACGTTTTAAAATGAAATAATTAATCCAAACCGATACTTAGTATCTGTATCGGTATCGATATCATTATCAGTATCGGTCTGATACTGGCCTGAATCACTGGAATCACATGGATGTTTTATAGCTCTGTTCTGGGGATTTTGGTCGCTCAAATGTAATTTAAAACAGATTTAATTTCACTAACACACTCCGCACGCATGTGTTCTAGATTAAGGCTGTTTTAATTACAGGAGTAATTATACGGGAGATTATTATCACGACTAAACCAAGAAGAAGAAAAAAATAATGACTTCTCTCAACCTTTGTCTTCGTGTTAGCGGTTTTTTTTTCCCCCTTTAACTGAGTCGACTTAACAGGAGGTTGTTTTAAAAGCGTTGACAGCTCTGACTAACACAGTCACACTGGTAATCTGATGGTTAATCTGATGGTTAATCTGATTAACTTTTCCAATACTGACCATTATTAACACACACAAGTGTTAATCACCAGCCGATCACAGTGGATTTTGATCAGAAGAACGGTGGAGGAGCGACGACGGAGCGGCTGTCCACCCGAGGTAAATCCAACACCTTTATAACCTCCACCATCTTCATCTTCTCTTCAAATAACTCACAGATTATTATTAATACAACGCCTAGATTATGTCTATTGATTCTTAAGAATAACATGAATTATCCCCCATCTTTTATTTCCCAGCTGGCAGTGCAGCCTGGTCTCCTGACCAGCTAGTTTTCCTGGACTTTTGGCCGGTAAGTTTGATAGAAATGTTTATTGAATAAATAAATAAATAAATAAATAAATAAATAAATAAATAAATGAATCCAAAGGGATCCGAGTGAAACCTTTGGTGGCGACGAGGATCTATTTCTGTCCCAACAGGGAAAACTCTGTGATGCATTTCTGACCCACACTTTCTGACTCTCTGGCCTCGTCCGACTATGTTTAGATTCCAGCGTTTACATCAATGGCAGTTTTATATTTAAGCGCGAGGCCTTTTCTCACACTCACACAGACACACACAACACACACACTCACACACACTCACACGTTTGCCTTTTATTAGCGTTTGAGTCGACTTTTCGCTCTCCAAGGCCACGCGGCTGCAAACGTTTAAGGGGGGAAAAAAAACAGGAAAATAAGGATTTTTTTCCTCTATAATCTGTTAGCGAGCTAACATTTGTGTTTTTAGCATAGATAGATAGATATATAGATTCTGGTGTTTGTCTCCGTGCGGATGATATTACAATGTTTTGAGGAGAAACCATAACCTTCTCCAATTAGCCCTAAATCAGGGACTTATAGATAGATAGATAGATAGATAGATAGATAGATAGATAGATAGATAGATAGATAGATAGATAGATAGATAGATAGATAGATAGATAGATAGATAGATGCTAGCTAGCAAAAATAGAAAGAAAGAAAAAAGAAAGACATAAAACTGGGATGTTTGTGTTATTACTTTTAGCTAGTTAACTGTTGTGTTGTTAGCTAGCAAAGAAAGAAAGAAAACAAAACTGGGTAATTTATGTTAGCTACTTAATGTATTGCTAGCATAGATAGATAGGAACAGGACTTTACTAAATAACAAGGATGGGGGGAAGATAATGTCTGAAATTAAAATTCTGATGTTTGTCTCTATGCAGACGATATTACAATATTTTGAGGAGAAACCATAACCTTCCCCAAGCCCTAAATCAGGGACTTATAGATAGATAGATAGATAGATAGATAGATGCTAGCTTTGTGTTGCTAGCCAGAAAAGATAGAAAGAAAGGAAGAAAGAAAGAAAACAGGGATGTTTGTGTTATTACTTTTAGCTAGTTAACTGATGTGTTGTTAGCTAGCAAAGAAAGAAAGAAAACAAAACTGAATTTTATGAAATTCTAAATCAGGGACTTATAGACAGATAGATAGATGTTAGCTTTGTGTTGCAAACTAGCAAAGATAGAAAGAAAGAAAGAAAGAAAACTGGGATGTTTGTGTTATTACTGTTAGCTAGTTAACTGTTGTGTCGTTAGCTAGCAAAGAAAGAAAGAAAACAAAACTGGTGTATTTATTTTAGCTAGTTAACGTTTGTAGATGTAGGTAATTTATGTTAGCTAGTTAATGTATTGCTAGCATAGATGGATAAGGAACAGGACTTTACTAAACCTAACAACAAGGATGAAGGGAAGATGATGTCTGACAAACAACGCACCACGATTCAAAGTGTGTTGTTCAAGGTTTGTGGCAGAATTGGAGCGAGATTAACATCCTGATGTTTGTCTCTATATGCAGACGATATTACGATGTTTTGAGGAGAAACCATAACCTTTTCCAAGCCATAAATCAGGGACTTATAGATAGATAGATAGATAGATAGATAGATAGATAGATAGATAGATAGATAGATAGATAGATAGATAGATAGATAGATAGATAGATAGATAGATAGATAGATAGATGCTAGCTTTGTGTTGCTAGCCAGTAAAGATAGAAAGAAAGGAAGAAAACTGGGATGTTTGTGTTATTACTTTTAGCTAGTTAACTGATGTGTTGTTAGCTAGCAAAGACAGAAAGAAAACAAAACTGCATTTCTGAAATTCTAAACCAGGGACTTGTAGATATAGATCTATCGATAGATAGATAGATAGATAGATAGATAGATAGATAGATAGATAGATAGATAGATAGATAGATAGATAGATAGATAGATAGATAGATAGATGTTAGCTTTGTGTTGCTAGCTAGCAAAGATAGAAAGAAAACAAAACTGCATTTCTGAAATTCTAAACCAGGGACTTGTAGATATAGATCTATCGATAGATACATAGATAGATAGATAGATAGATAGATAGATAGATAGATAGATAGATAGATAGATAGATAGATAGATAGATAGATAGATAGATAGATAGATAGATAGATAGATGTTAGCTTTGTGTTGCTAGCTAGCAAAGATAGAAAAAAGGAAGAAAGAGAAAACTGGGATGTTTGTGTTATTACTTTTAGCGAGTTAACTGTTGTGTTGTTAGCTAGCAAAGAAAGAAGGAAAACAAAACGGGTGTTTTTCTTTTAGCCAGGTAACGTTTGTAGATTGTAAAAAGAAAGAAAGAACAAAAGCAAAACTGGGGGATTTATGTTAGCTAGTTAATCTGTTGCTAGCATAGACAGACATTCATAAACTCAACTCCCAAATAGCAGCAAATGTTTTACTTTATTCACAAAAAAGACAATGTTCAGATTCCAGCGTTTACATCAATAGCAGTTTTATATTGAAGCGCGAGGCCGTTTCTCACACACACACACACACACACTCACACGTTGCCTTTTATTAGCGCCTGAGTCGACTTCTCGCTCTCCAAGGCCGCGCGGCTGCAAACGTTTAAGGGGGGAAAAAAAGCATAAAAATGTGGATTTTTTCCCCTCTTCTCCTCTGTGACAGCTCCGTTTGATAGCGAAGGCTAACAAATTGCTTCCTGTTTTGGCAGACAGCCGTCACTGATGGACAGCGAGGGAGACGGCGGCGCTGTTTTACAGCCGTCCTGAAGATCAAGCAGCTGCTGAAAGGCCTCCATGTTCAGCACTTGACCTACAAAAACACCACTAAACCTTTAAAACACTTTGGAGTTTTGTCACTGTGACTTTGTTTTTCCTCGATCCTCAGATCAAACTGTCAATATGTATGTTTTTTTTATATCAAGTCTATTCTTATATTCTATTCTTATATGACAGATAATTCTATTTTTTATTAAGAAAATATAGTAAATGTTCTATTAATTACACTGAAAAAGAAAATGGGGAAAAATAAATACTTGAATTGGGAACCTGAATTAAGTTAATTCTTTAATTTAGCTTGGATTAACTCGATTAGTAACTCAAAAGTCAACTGTTTATTAACTTTTATTAATATTCTGTGTTACCAATTGAAGTATTTGTTTTTCTTTTTTTCAGTGTATATATTTGCTGCTGATTATGTATTTTTTTAAACATGTAAGAAGCTATTTTAATACTCAGATTAACTCAACATATTTTGGGGGTCAAATGTGGGATTATATGTGTTTCACCAGGCAGAACAAACAATTTAATCTGCGGTGAAACAAAAAAAAAAAAGTCATAACCTGTGAAATTATTGTTGTATTTTTGTATAACAAACGGGTGGAGGGTTGAATATTTTACTGTGATAGAGTCTTGTATAACACAGAAAAGTACACAACGTTGAATAAATAAGTAAACCTGTGTATTGAGTCTGTGTCGTTGTGTGGTTTTGTGGTGATACAAAAAACGCACTGCGTGAAAAATCACTTAAAGTTAAACCTGTGAAGGACTCACTGAACGTGGATTAAACAAAGGAGAAGCATGAAAAATATGACATAAAACATGAGCCCTTCAAAAAGAAAAGGTAACTTTTCACCTGAAAATAGTTTTATTTTGATTTATTTATTTATTTTTTAAAAACATATTGAAGGGATTACATGACAAACTAAGTGTAGAGAGAGAGAGAAAATAAAACTGGGATAGTTCTGTTATTACTGTTAGCTAGTTAGCAACTACTGTTGCGTTGGTAGAGCTAGCAAAGAAAGTAAACAAGTGGGGGGTTTTCTGTTAGCTAGTTAATGTTTGCTAGCATAGATAGATAGATAGATAGATAGATAGATAGATAGATAGATAGATAGATAGATAGATAGATTAAAGAAAGTAAAAAGAGAGATGAAAAAAAGAAAACAAAACTGGGGTATTTCTTTTAGCTAGTTCACTGATGTGTTGTTGGAGCTAGCTAAGAAAGAAAGAAAACAACTAGGGAATTTCTGTTAGCATTTGGATGGAGATAGATAGATAGATAGATAGATAGATAGATAGATAGATAGATAGATAGATAGATAGATAGATAGATAGATAGATAGATTAAAGAAAGTAAAGAGAGAGGAAAAGAACAACAAAACTGGGGTACTTCTTTTAGCTAGTTAACTGATGTGTTGTTAGCTAGCTAAGAAAGAAAGAAAACAACGAGGGAATTTCTGTTAGCATTTGGATGGAGCAAGTTACTGTATTGCTAGCATAGATAGATAGATAGATAGATAGATAGATAGATAGATAGATAGATAGATAGATAGATAGATAGATAGATAGATAGATAGATAGATAGATAGATAGATTTCAAGAAAGTAAAGAGAGAGAGAGAAAGAACAACAAAACTGGGGTATTTCTTTTAGCTAGTTAACTGATGTGTTGTTAGAGCTAGCAAAGAAAGAAAGAAAACAAGTGGGGGATTTCTGTTAGCTAGTTAATGTTTGCTAGCATAGATAGATAGATAGATAGATAGATAGATAGATAGATAGATAGATAGATAGATAGATAGATAGATAGATAGATAGATAGATAGATAGATAGATAGATAGATAGATAGATAGATAGATAGATAGATTAAAGAAAGTAAAAAGAGAGAGAAAAAGAAAACAAAACTGGGGTATTTCTTTTAGCTAGTTAATGTTTGTATTGCTAGCAAAGATAGATAGATAGATAGATAGATAGATAGATAGATAGATAGATAGATAGATAGATAGATAGATAGATAGATAGATAGATAGATAGATAGATAGATAGATAGAATAAAGAAAGTAAAAAGAGAGAGAAAAAGAAAACACAACTGGGGTATTACTTTTAGCTAGTTAACTGTTGTGTTGTTAGCTCAAACAAAGAAAGAAAACAAGTGGGGGATTTCTGTTAGCTAGTTAATGTTTGCTAGCATAAATAGATAGACAGCATAAGCTCTCAAATAGCAGCAAAATGTTTTAGTTTATCCACAAAAAAGGTCTACAAGTGAACTAAAAATGATAAATACGATATAATATTATTGTTGCTGAGGTGTGAGTGAACTGAACCATGTGGATGCTTCACGTGCAGCTGCAGCAGTAGCAGCAGCAGTAGCAGCATTAGCGGCCGCTCTGTTGTTTTAATAGAAGGGTTGGTCCTGCAGAGGTATTCACATGTGGGTCTGATGAAACAATAGGCCCAGTGTGGAGCCCCACACTTTGGCCCTCTGGCTGCCAGAGGGTCTCTCCGTAACGAGGCTCTCTAAATAGAAAAATACCTTTTTTGGGAGGAGGGGTGGTGGGTGGTGGTGGTGGGGGGGCCAGGTTTAACGGTGTTTCCTGTTCTGAACACACACACACACACACACACACACACGCACACATGGAGCGGAGTATTTGTAGCACACAAACAAACACAAACGAATCAGAGTCACCGTTACGTTTCTGGGTCCAGCGACAAAAAAAAAAAAAAAAAAATCGAGGTTAACAAAATAAAGGAAAACAGGTGACGTTTGAGCGCCGGAGAAAAAGACTCAAACCCGCGTACGCTGCAATAATTTCCTGCTGCCACCTGGAAGTGCTTTACACCTTTTAGACGGGGCTGGAATGTGTGCGCCCTGCTCGTGTTTCAAACACACAATGTAAAAAAAAAACACACACTCTCTGTTTTCCACTGCGACTGATTTTGTTTCAGAAAATCATTTTCTTGTCGTCATTTTTTTTTTTACGGCTAACGCAAAAGTCCAACTCGGTCGATTTAAGAACCAAAGTGTTTATTTTATCGGATTAATTAGCCGTGACCTATTTAAACTCCACTTTGACCTTGCGACGACGACGACGACAACAACAACGTACGGACGTAATTACGCCCACCCTGGTAGAGACGTTAAAGCCAAACACGTGTTTGTCGTTATTGAGCGATCGTTTCCCTCGTTATCTTTCCACATGGTGTAAATCAAATGATTTGAGAGATTTAATTAGAATTCTGCACCTCCTCTCGTCTGGTTTTAGCTTTTGAGGAAATCTGGCTGCCAGCGGAGGAAAAACACATTTTAACCACTCGACAATAAATAACAGTTGGACAAAACCCACAGCAGCAGATATCTTAAGAATATTTTCACTGCTGTATTTCACCATTAAAATGTTGCCAAATCCCATAGAGAAAAGCAGCGATTTTAGCTAACGCTGACACAGGAGCCGCTGGTTCCGCTGCTGCCTCTTGTGGTCAGTTTGTGTCACTGAGATTAAGCTGAACAAAAGGATTTAAAACCCAGAAATCACAAAACAACACATTTGAACTTCGACAACTACCGTGTGCTACGGGGGTATTTATTTTAGCTAGTTAACGGATGTGTTGTTGGAGCTAGCAAAGAAAGAAAGAAAACCACAGGGGGGTTTCCGTTAGCTGGTTAACGTTTGCTAGCATAGATAGATAGATAGATAGATAGATAGATAGATAGATAGATAGATAGATAGATAGATAGATAGATAGATAGATAGATAGATAGATAGATAGATAGATAGATCAAAAACTAAACTGGGGGATTTATGTTAGCTAGTTAATGTATTGCTAGCATAGATAGATAGATAGATAGATAGATAGATAGATAGATAGATAGATAGATAGATAGATAGATAGATAGATAGAAAACTAAACTGGGGTATTTCTTTTAGCTAGTTACTGTATTGCCAGCATAGATAGATAGATAGATAGATAGATAGATAGATAGATAGATAGATAGATAGATAGATAGATAGATAGATAGATAGATAGATAGATAGATAGATAGATAGAAAACTAAACTGGGGTATTTCTTTTAGCTAGTTACTGTATTGCTAGCATAGATAGATAGATAGATAGATAGATAGATAGATAGATAGATAGATAGATAGATAGATAGATAGATAGATAGATAGATAGATAGATAGATAGATAGAGAAAACTAAACTGGGGGATTTATGTTAGCTAGTTACTGTACGGCTAGCATAGATAGATAGATAGATAGATAGATAGATAGATAGATAGATAGATAGATAGATAGATAGATAGATAGATAGATAGATAGATAGATAGATAGATAGAGAAAACTAAACTGGGGGATTTATGTTAGCTAGTTACTGTACGGCTAGCATAGATAGATAGATAGATAGATAGATAGATAGATAGATAGATAGATAGATAGATAGATAGATAGATAGATAGATAGATAGATAGATAGATAGATAGATAGATAGATAGATAGATAGATAGATAGATAGATAGATAGATAGATAGATAGAAAGAAAGAAAGAAAGAAAACTAAACTGGGGGATTTATGTTAGCTAGTTACTGTATTGCTAGCATAGATAGATAGATAGATAGATAGATAGATAGATAGATAGATAGATAGATAGATAGATAGATAGATAGATAGATAGATAGATAGATAGATAGATAGATAGATAGATAGATAGATAGATAGATAGGGAGAAAACAAAACTGGGGGATTTATGTTAGCTAGTTAATGTATAGCTAACAAACAACGTACCATGATTCAAAGTGTTCAAACTTCAGATTCTTGTTAATAAAGGTGTTCTAACAGCAACAATAAGTAAAGAATATATTATTTATATATTGTAGAGTTTGTATTGTGAGTTAGATGGAATTTGTTTGTGTACTGCACCAAATCCCATAAAGAAAATCAGCGAAATTAGCTCACGTTGACACACGAGGTCTAACAGCAACATTAAGTAACACATATATTATTTATATGTTGTAGAATTATCTGTTTTACTTCAGTGCATTGAGTTAAATCATGTATATTCATGTTTATCTGTGCAACTTTTTAATGAGAGTTTTGTTATAGCAAGGTGAGGACGCCTGAGTCAGTGGTTTAAAAAAAAATGAAATAAAAAATAAAGGTTGTGGGAGTGAAAACTGATTCTAATCTTTATCAGGGTTGTTTCTTTTTTTATTCTGCTGAACAAATAACTGCAGTGACTCATCAGAAAAACTCGACAGTATTTATTTAAAGTCAAACATTTGCGTCAGATGCACAGAACGCCGTGTTTAAAAGCTAATGAGATGGTATTTTTTAAGGCCAATTTGAATTTTCAGCAACGTCTCTATTTACATGGGAGTCACTGATTAAACTGCAGGAAGGTCTTTACTGCGAAAACCATGTTTGTGTGTTTGAAAGAAAGAACCCTTTGTCCCGGCCTTTAAAAATATTCACCTTTAAAAAAAAAAAAAATGTTTCAGCCTTCGCCAAAGTTCAATAAGCAGAGCGTAATTACGTCGCCACGGAGTTAAAATCTAATAAAACGCAAACGCGCGTTAAGTGCGTCGACACAGTCAGGAAATACCTCCAGGAAAAGACGGAGATTAAAATGTAACTGAAGCAAACGACGCAATTAGCTGTTAGCATAAGGTTCAATCTCCTCAAAGTCAAACGACCCGAGGGGCCGATGAGCGCCTCAGTCTGGTCAAAACAACTGTTACGTTAAAATGATAACATAATATTCCATAAGCTGAATATCGCAATTAAGAAAATTCATCATGACATTTCACAGATTTCAAAGTAAAAGTGTTTGTTTCGATGTATATGTAAGGTTATGTAATTATAACACTAAAGTACAAATTATTGCTAGCAAGTGGCGCGCCGCATGTAATCGACCGGTGGGCCACGTGGGGACCGCGGGCCACAGGTTTGACACCTTAAAATAATTCCTCACAGCATAAAATTAATTATTTTATAAAATTAATGCTATATATAATATATTATATAGTATCATATTCTGTCTTTCTTACTGTTAGCTAGTTAAACTGTTGTGTTGTTATAGCTAGCAAAGAAAGTAAACAACTGGGGGTTAGCGAGTTAACGTTTGTGATAGATAGATAGATAGATAGATAGATAGATAGATAGATAGATAGATAGATAGATAGATAGATAGATAGATAGATAGATAGATAGATAGATAGATAGATAGATAGATAGATAGATAGATAGATAGATAGATAGAGAAAAAAAGAAAATACAGCTGGGGTTTCTTTTAGCTAGTTAACTGTTGTGTTGTTAGAGCTAGAAAACAAGTGGAGGATTTCTGTTAGCTAGTTAACGTTTGCTGGCAAAGATAGATAGGTAGATAGATAGATAGATAGATAGATAGATAGATAGATAGATAGATAGATAGATAGATAGATAGATAGATAGATAGATAGATAGATAGATAGATAGATAGATAGATAGATGTTGTGTTGTTAGAGCTAGCAATGAAAGAAAGAAAACAAGTGGGGGATTTCTGTTAGCTAGTTAACAGTTGTATTGCTAGCATAGATAGATAGATAGATAGAAAGATAGATAGATAGATAGATAGATAGATAGATAGATAGATAGATAGATAGATAGATAGATAGATAGATAGATAGATAGATAGATAGATAGATAGATAGATAGATGGGGGATTTCTGTTAGCTAGTTAACGTTTGCTAGCATAGATAGATAGATCGATAGACAGACATGCAACAGCATAAACTCCCAAATAGCATCAGAATTTTTTCGTTTTTCCACAAAAAAAGTCTATCTGGTCTAACTGTAATTATAACACTAAACTAAAAACTTATTGCTAGCAAGTGGCGGGCCGCATGTAATCGCCTGGCGGGCCACATGTGGTCCACGCGCCACAGGTTTGACACCTCTGTTTGTTTGTCCCAGTGTTCTTCATGTGACATTGTCGTGATTGTTTTCCCCAGGAAACTGAAGCTGGAGAAGGAGTTGGCCGGGATGTTGTGGAGGATTCGCTGGGAGGACCTTCAGTTCGAGAGTCCCAACAAGTATCACAAGCGGGCCGGGAGTCGCCTCACCCTCTCACAGGTACGCACACGTTCACCCCCAGTCGGTGACGCATTATTTTTTTTCCTTTTCACAAAAGCGTCGTAGGAGACGAATATTATTTGGCAGATTTTTTTTCTCTAGTCGAGCTGTTTTTCGCAGCGTTACGGAAAGTGCAAACGCGGACACGACTCCACCCGGCCGCCTCAATCAGAGTCCCAGATTCATGTCGGAGTGAGTTAACGTGAGAGCGCAGCAGTCGACACTCATAATTCATTCATAAGGAGACAGTGGGAGAAGATCTTAAGTTATTTTATAAACATCTCACTCTCCCCGCACCAAACCCCATAGAAAAAAATCAGCGATTTTAACATCACAGCTCGCAGGAGTTCACAGGAGCTGTTGATCCACTGCTGCCTCCGTCGCTAAGCTCAAATATCTTATTTTGTCAATTCGGCTTTTGAAAATCCTCAGTGACACAAAGTGACCACACGAGGCAGCAGAGGTCCAGCAGCTCCTGTGTCTCTGTGAGCTAAAAACGATGATTTTCTCTACGGACTTTGGTGCAGGGAGAGAACGCGGTTCATAAAGTGTCGTTAAGTGGCTTTAATATTGTTTTTCTTTCTCTGCCTCGTCCAAAAAATGCGTTTTAAACAAATTTTATACAATTACACATTGATCACTGCCCCCCCCCCCCCCCCCCCCGCGCGGCGCTGACCTCCACGAACCGACCCCGCGAACGTGCTCGTAGCCCTGTCGCTGACGGATTAATCCATTAGCGACAACCGTAAACACGACGGCGTCGATTCTTTTCGTCGTAATTCCCGAGCTCTGCGTCGCCGGCACAGCCTCGCGTGGGATTAACGCGCGGATTACGCGATGCGGCGGCGTGTGCCAGACAGGAAACGCTCACACAGAACTGATGATCAGTCTCAGGACGACGACGACGATGATGATGATGATTAGACCCGCTAGGATTTGAGGAAAAGCTAATTGGTCACGTCTGAAGTTTTCTGGTGTTTACACACTGATGCTGCTGCTGCTGCTGCTGCTGCTGCCGTATTAAAAATGCAGTGTGTGGTTTTTCTCAGAAGCAGCAGAGCTTCAGCAGCGAGACGCTCCGTCCAAATCGTCCAAATCGCTTTTTTGTTAGTTTACACATTCCTGAGAGCCTGAGAACTGCGTGCGGTGGAAGACGCTTATTAAACGATTGTTAAAATAAGCTCTCACCAGGCCGCCGCCGCCGCCGCCGCCGCCGCCGCGTATGTGTACGTATGAAATTCCGTCGTCGTGTCTTTCGTGGAGTGTCGGGTTTCTTCACCAGGGGGCGCTCCACCCATATCTGTAGCTATATTTAGATATCTAAACACGTGTCGTATGTTCACGACACGTCTGTATCTCAACATAACAAAAGTGTTTTTCTGACTGGAAACTCAAGTTTGTAAACCCACTCGCTCTCCCTGCACCAAACCCCATAGAGAAAATCGGCGATTTTAGCTCACGTCGACACAGGAGCTGCTGGTCCGCTGCTGCCTCGTGTGGTCACTGAGGTCTATGATGTTAAATCGTTGATTTTCTCTATGGGGTTTGGTGCAGGGAGAGTGAGCGGTGCACAAATGGGCGCAAAATGACGGTCCTGGTTCATAAAGACAGCTAAAGTCTCAGATATCTTAAGAATATGTTCACTGCTTTATCTCACCATTATATAACAACAAGCGATTTTATCTCACGTTGACACAGGAGCTGCTGGTCCACTGCTGCCTCGTGTGGTCACTTTGTGTCACTGCGGTCAATCTGAATAAAGGATTTTATACAGAAATGACAAAAATAACACATTTGAACTTAATATCGTAGGCAGCTGTGGATCAACAACTCCTGTGTGCTGTGATGTTAAATCGTTGATTTTCTCTATGGGGTTTGGTGCAGGGAGAGTGAGCGGTGCACAAATGGGCGCAAAATGACTGTCCTGGTTCATAAAGACAGCTAAAGTCTCAGATATCTTAAGAATATGTTCACTGCTTTATGTCACCATTATATAACAACAAGCGATTTTATCTCACGTTGACACAGGAGCTGCTGGTCCACTGCTGCCTCGTGTGGTCACTGAGGTCTATGATGTTAAATCGTTGATTTTCTCTATGGGGTTTGGTGCAGGGAGAGTGAGCGGTGCACAAATGGGCGCAAAATGACGGTCCTGGTTCATAAAGACAGCTAAAGTCTCAGATATCTTAAGAATATGTTCACTGCTTTATCTCACCATTATATAACAACAAGCGATTTTATCTCACGTTGACACAGGAGCTGCTGGTCCACTGCTGCCTCGTGTGGTCACTTTGTGTCACTGCGGTCAATCTGAATGAAGGATTTCAATCAGAAATGATAAAAAATAAGACATTTGAACTTAATATCGTAGGCAACCGTGGATCAACAACTCCTGTGTGCTGTGATATTAAATCGTTGATTTTCTCTATGGGGTTTGGTGCAGGGAGAGTGAGCGGTGCACAAATGGGCGCAAAATGACGGTCCTGGTTCATAAAGACAGCTAAAGTCTCAGATATCTTAAGAATATGTTCACTGCTTTATCTCACCATTATATAACAACAAGCGATTTTAGCTCACGTTGACACAGGAGCTGCTGGTCCACTGCTGCCTCGTGTGGTCACTTTGTGTCACTGCGGTCAATCTGAATGAAGGATTTCAATCAGAAATGATAAAAAATAACACATTTGAACTTAATATAGTAGGCAACCGTGGATCAACAACTCAAATGTGCTATGATGTTAAATCTTTTATTTTCTCTATGGACTTTGGTGTGGGAGAGTGAGCGGTGCACAAATGGGCGCAAAATGACTGTCCTGGTTCATAAAGACAGCTGAAGTCTCAGATATCTTAAGAATATGTTCACTGCTTTATCTCACCATTATATAAAAAAACATTTCAGACTGGAAACTGAAGTTCACTCTCCTGCACCAAAGCCCATTGAGAAAATCGGCGATTTTATCTCACGTTGACACAGGAGCTTCTGAGATCAATCTGAATGAAGGATTTCAATCAGAAATTATAAAAAAATAAGACATTTGAACTTAACATCGTAGGCAGCCGTGGATCAACACTTCCTGTGTGCTGTGATAGTTAAATCGTTGATTTTCTCTATGGGGTTTGGTGCAGGGAGAGTGAGCGGTGCACAAATGGGCGCAAAATGACGGTCCTGGTTCATAAAGACAGCTAAAGTCTCAGATATCTTAAGAATATGTTCACTGCTTTATCTCACCATTATATAACAACAAGCGATTTGATCTCACGTTGACACAGGAGCTGCTGGTCCACTGCTGCCTCGTGTGGTCATTTTGTGTCACTGAGGTAAATCTGAATAAAGGATTTTATACAGAAATGACAAAAATAAGACATTTGAACTTAATATCCTAGGCAGCCGTGGATCAACAACACAAATGTGCTGTTATGTTAAATCGTTGATTTTCTCTATGGGGTTTGGTGCAGGGAGAGTGAGCGGTGCACAAATGGGCGCAAAATGACTGTCCTGGTTCATAAAGACAGCTAAAGTCTCTGATATCTTAAGAATATGTTCACTGCTTTATCTCACCATTATATAAAAAAACATTTCAGACTGGAAACTGAAGTTCACTCTCCTGCACCAAAGCCCATTGAGAAAATCGGCGATTTTATCTCACGTTGACACAGGAGCTTCTGAGATCAATCTGAATGAAGGATTTCAATCAGAAATTATAAAAAAATAAGACATTTGAACTTAATATCGTAGGCAGCCGTGGATCAACAACTCAAATGTGCTGTGATGTTAAATCGTTGATTTTCTCTATGGGGTTTGGTGCAGGGAGAGTGAGCGGTGCACAAATGGGGAGCAAAATGACTGTCCTGGTTCATAAAGACAGCTAAAGTCTCTGATATCTTAAGAATATGTCCAATGGTTTTTTAAATTACAAAAAAAAATATTTTTCAGACTGGTCCGCTGCTGCCTCGTGTGGTCACTTTGTGTCACTGAGGTCAATCCGAACAAAGGATTTCAAACACTGAAATCACAAAATCGGACATTTGAACTTACTATCGTAGGCAGCCGTGGATCAACACTTCCTGTGTGCTGTGATAATTAAATCGTTGGTTTTTATCTATGGACTTTGGTGCGGGGAGAGTGAGCGGTAACAGTTTCCTGTTAAATAAAGCCTGTCCGGGCTCGACCCTGTTGTTTCTAACAGCTAATGCGTCTTCTTTTTGGGGGGTTCATTTCGTGCTCCACATGCGAGCGTTCATGAAAAGCACATGCACACACCTTTTTCATTACAGATTTCCAGTCCGGTTCCTGGAATAACGTGCGTGCGCGCGCGTGTGTGCGTGTGTGCACGTGCACATGCCCGTGTCTGTGTGTGTGTGTGTGTGTGTGGAAAACACTGTCATTTTCCAGACCAATGTATTTTCCACTTTGCCATGTGTTGCCAATATTTGCATTCTATACAAATGTGTAGTCGATTGTGCTGCCAGTGCAGAGCGAGCGCCCACTTCACTTTTTTTTTAAAACTATTTTGCAGAGCAGACGTTAACTCAAGGACTTTGAGTTGGCGTAATATATAATAAAAAAAAAAAAAACTCTTTATTTTCTCAAATAATATAAGTAAAAGGCAATTTCATCAAGTATTTTGTGTGAATGTCACGCGTTTTTCTTAGGGAACAAGCGGCTAACGTCTGATTTAACCCTGTAATCTAAACATGATTCCCCCTCTTCTTCTTCTTCTTCTTCTTCCTCTTAATCTCAGAGAGGCTCCAGCTACGGCTCCTTGATAACTGCCCATGGAAAATATCAGCTATTTGCAAAAACGGGCTATTTTAAGGTAAGGCTTAGTGAGTTCTGACATTTTCAACTCCTGCGCACTCTCCCTCTTCCCTTCCCACCCACACATGTGCACACTCGCCGAGGAAAGAGCTGCAGAGAAAGAGAAAGAGGGAGAGTGGGCGATTTTTAGGTAGCTGCTGCAGAATGAGTCCATTTTCTTCCCCCTTTTTTTCTTTCTCCACGACCGTCGCCGTGGCAGCAGCAGCAGCAGCAGCGGTCTGGACGCCAGTTGTTGCTGCTGTTTTTGTTGACGCTACGAAAAAGCTGCAATAACGACACGACCGTTTTTTTTTTTTTTAAACGTATAAACGCTGATGTCACGGCGACGCTGCCGATACACTTCTTCTCAAATTCGGAAACAGGCCCGAGGTGATTAAATGTGACACCGACACAGGAGCCGATGAGCAGATGCTGCGACACGAACTGTCCAAACTGTCAGCAAAGGCGGAGAAAATCCATCCGCTTTAAAGCTGCATTATGCAATAAATAATTAAGCGCCACTCACCGAGGTATCGCTGGGGTTTTAATGCCAACCCAATACTGCGTATTGACATCGATACTCGGCTCAATACAAGTTTTAACGAGGATTATTTAGCACATACGGGACGTTAAAAGTTCCCTAAAAGTGATGCTAACGGCATCTTATGTAGCTGCACATTTAACCATAGTTACCGTCTTTCACAAATACTTTTAACGTCGTAAAAATGACGCTAACCGTGTCTAATGTAGCGACACATTAAAACATAACACATTCAAACTAAAATAAGTTAAAACGTAAAAGCAATGCTAACATCTGAAGTAGCTTCACATGTAGTTTAAACTAAGATTATTTCACAAATACGTTAAAAGTTCCCTAAAAGTGATGCTAACGGCATCTTATGTAGCTGCACGTTTAACCGTAGTTACCGTCTTTCACAAATACGTTAAAAGTTCCCTAAAAGTGATGCTAACGGCATCTTATGTAGCTGCACGTTTAACCATAGTTACCGTCTTTTCACAAATACGTTAAAAGTTTCCTAAATGTGATGCTAACGGCATCTTATGTAGCGGCACGTTTAACCATAGTTACCATCTTTCACAAATACGTTAAAAGTTTCATAAATGTGATGCTAACGGCATCTTATGTAGCTGCACGTTTAACCATAGTTACCGTCTTTCACAAATACATTTAAAGTTCCCTAAAAGTGATGCTAACGGCATCTTATGTAGCTCCACATTTAACCATAGTTATCGTCTTTCACAAATACTTTTAACGCCGTGAAAATTACGCTAACAGTGTCTAATGTAGCGACACATTAAAGCATAACACATTCAAACTAAAATACATTAAAACTTAAAAGCAATGCTAACATCTGAAGTAGCTTCACATTTAGCCATAAGATTATTTCACTAATACATTAAAAGTTCCCTAAAAGTGACGCCAATGGCATCTGAAGTAGCTTCACATTTAATTATAGCAAAATTTGACAAATATTATTTATTAAAACTACCTAAAAGTGACGCTAACAGCGTCGTAAGTAGACACACATTTTAACCATAACAAGGTTTCTTTTAGCATCAATGCTAGGAGGCTACACACTGATGAAGCTGCAGTTCTGTTAGCAGGAGCATTGTTTAACGTTATCTTTGCGGAACATTAGCTTGGCTATAGTGGTCAAAAAGTACTGAAAGTAATGACTCATGTTAATAGAAAGTTTTTTTAGTAGCTAGTGTTTTGCTGGTGAGTCAACAACGCAGCGCAGCTTCCTTATTATTTGTGCAGTTTGTTAGCATTTTCTACTTGCTAACACAAAGTTAGAGTGATGGCCAACTTCATTTTGTTGATATATTTATTGATATTTTGGCACCAACCAATGAATAATTTCTGGTTCTCAATACGCATTGCTAGCATCACCTAATGACAGCTAATAAACAGCTAATGCCACTAAGCTAACATGTGTGTTCCTGTCATTCACCACTGAAAACATCATGTTTTTTCAGGCCTGTTTTCCCGTCAGTGCGTCTTTGTTTAACGTCACTCTTTTTATAAACTGAACTCGTCATCGTTGTCTTCTATTCTTGAACGCAGGGAAACCTGGTGGCCATCAAACACGTCAACAAGAAGAGGATCGAGCTAACCAGACAAGTGCTACTGGAACTCAAGCACGTGAGTGTCTTTTTCATGGTTATAAACCAACATGTTCATGATTCGTTTGAATAAACCCATGCACTGAGACCTTTGCTAAAGCTTAACGCACACCGGCATAAGCCGCCATATTTAGTCAAAGCATCAATGCTAGGAGGCTATACAGTTCCGTTAGCAGAAGCAGAACCCTCTAGCTTTGAGTTAGCATTGCTTGGCTAAAGTGGTCAAAAAGCACTGAATGACTCGTGCTAATAGAAAGTTGTTTTTGTGTTTCATGGAGTAGCTAGTGTGTTGCTCACAATTAGCTTTGTATATGTGCTGCCCCTTTGATGATGCTAACTGCGTCTTGTTTGTAGCTGCGTGTGTTTTCTCTATCTAGCTGCAAAAGTTTACACATTTTATTGTTACACATTTTGACTCGGATTGTTTATCAAAAGTTGCAAAAAGTGATGCTAACAGCGTCTTGGCTTGCTAAACACTTCCCCATAACTAGTCATGCTAACAGCGTCATAAGTAGCCACACATTTAAACATTTTTTTTTTGTTTTGCTCACAATTAGCCTTGTTGACAAAAGTTGTTGCCCTTTTGATGATGCTAACTGCGTCTTGTTTGTAGCTGCGTGTGTTTCCTCTAGCTAGCTGCAAAAGCTGATGCTAACAGCGTCTTAGGTTGCTAAACATTTCCCCATAACTAGTCATGCTAACAGCGTCATAAGTAACACATTTAACCATTTTTTCTTGTTTTGCTCACAATTAGCCTTGTTGACAAAAGTTGTAGCCCTTTTGATGATGCTAACTGCGTCTTGTCTGTAGCTGTGTGTGTTTCCTCTAGCTAGCTGCAAAAGCTGATGCTAACAGCGTCATAGGTTGCTAAACATTTCCCCATAACTAGTCATGCTAACAGCGTCATAAGTAACACATTTAACCATTTTTTTTGTTTTGCTCACAATTAGCCTTGTTGACAAAAGTTGTTGCCCTTTTGATGATGCTAACTGCTTCCTTTTTGTAGCTGCTTGTGTTTCCTCTACCTAGCTGCAAAAGTTTACACATTTAATTGTAACACATTTTGACTCGGATTGTTTATTAAAAGTAGCTAAAAGTGATGCTAACAGCGTCTCAGGTTGCTAAACATTTCCCCATAACTAGTCATGCTAACAGCGTCATAAGTAGCCACACATTTGACCTTTTTTTTTGTTTTGCTCACAATTAGCCTTGTTGACAAAAGTTGTTGCCCTTTTGATGATGCAAACTGCGTCTTGTTTGTAGCTGCGTGTGTTTCCTCTAGCTAGCTGCAAAAGCTGATGCTAACAGCGTCTTAGGTTGCTAAACATTTCCCCATAACTAGTCATGCTAACAGCGTCATAAGTAACACATTTAACCATTTTTTCTTGTTTTGCTCACAATTAGCCTTGTTGACAAAGGTTGCTGCCCTTTTGATGATGCTAACTGCGTCTTGTTTGTAGCTGCGTGTGTTTCCTCTAGCTAGCTGCAAAAGCTGATGCTAACAGCGTCTTAGGTTGCTAAACATTTCCCCATAACTAGTCATGCTAACAGCGTCATAAGTAACTCATTTAACCATTTTTTCTTGTTTTGCTCACAATTAGCCTTGTTGACAAAGGTTGCTGCCCCTTTTGATGATGCTAACTGCGTCTTGTTTGTAGCTGCGTGTGTTTCCTCTAGCTAGCTGCAAAAGATGAGTTTTAAAACAGATTTTAAAACCTGCCGGATGTCACACGTCGCTCAAGAATTCACCAAAGTGTCTCGTCAAACCTTAGCAGCTGCTGGTGGAGAAAAGAGCGAGAACGAGGGGGGAAATATTTACGATAAGGAAGCTGCGGAACAGGAAATTTCTTACAATTAATGTGGTTTGTGGTGCTGCTGGAAACTCAGCGCGGCTGCGTTTATACGAGGCCTCGTCTCTGTTTAACGACCGTCTCTTTCTTCTCTGTCACACGTCGTCCAGCGCTCTGCAGACGCCACGGTCACGACGCATTTAGGCGACTCGTCTGCAAACACTTTGACATTTAGACGTGGAAACACTGATCGTGTGCAGTGTCAAAAGAGTCAAGAGTCAAATACTCTCAATAGTGATGTTTAATCTCATTCTTCTAGTGGTATTTTATACTTAAAGAGTCAAATACTCTCAATAATGGTGTATAACTGCATTCTTTTGGTGGTATTTTGTATCAAAAGAGTCAAATACACTCTAAAGTGGTGTTAAATTGAACTGTTTTGGTGATGTTTTATTACTAAAAGAGTCAAATACACTCTGAATTAGTGTTTAATTTCATTCTTTTGGTAGTATTTTTTACTCAAAGAGTCAAATACACTCTAAATTTGTGTTAAATTAAACTGTTTTGGTAGTATTTTATACAAAGAGTCAAATACTCTCAATATTGGGGTTGAATTGAACTGTTTTGGTGGTATTTTATACAAAAAGAGTCAAATACTCTCAATACTGGTATTTAATTTAACTATTTTGGTGGTATTATAATCAAAGAGTCAAATACACTCTAAATTGGTGTTAAATTGAACTGTTTTGGTGGTATTTTATACAAAAAGAGTCAAATACTCTCAATATTGGTGTTTAATTTAATTCTACTAGTAGTATTTTTTACTAAAAGAGTCAAATACACTCGAAATTGGTGTTACATTTAAATATCTTAGTTGTATTTTATACTAAAAGAGTCAAACACACTAGATTGGTGTTAAATTTACCGCCTTTGGTGGTATTTTATACAAAAAGAGTAAAATACTCTCAATATATGTGTTTAATTTCCTTCTTTTGTTGATATATTACACTAAAAGAGTCAAATACTCTCAATATTGGTGTTTAATTTAATTATTTTGGTGGTATTATATACTACACTAGTTACATACACGCTTAATTGGTGTTTAATTTCATTCTTTTAGTGATATATTACACTAAAAGAGTCAAATACACTCAATATTGGTGTTTAATTTAAATCTTTTGGTGGTATTTTATACTAAAAGAGTCAAATACACTCAATATTGTTGTTGAATTTCATTCTTTTAGTAGTATTTTATACTGAAAGAGTCAAATACTCTCAATACTGGTGTTTAATTTCATTCTTTTGGTGGTATTTTATAGTACACGAGTTAAATATACGCTAAATTGGTGTTAAATTGAACTGTTTTGTTGACATTTTAACACCAGACAATTAAATAGACTTTGTATTCGTGTTCAGTTGAACTCTTTTAAGCGGTAAATAAACACTAAAAGAGTTGAATACACTCTACGTCGGTGTTAAATGTACCTATTTTGATGGCGTATTCTCAGCACTGCAGTTTTATGATAAACTTTAACTTTAGACTCTCTCTCGGACGCCTGGTGCGGCCTCTCGGCTTCAGTCTGAGCTGGCAGCGTCTCAGACGCCCGAGGATCTGATCGTCTGTCAAACCTCAGCTCGCGACCAGATGGAGAGAAGAGAGAGAACCACGGATCTGCCAGTGGAAACTTAACCACTTGTCTGCCAGACCTCCCTCTCCTCCTCCTCCTCCTCCTCCTCCTCTCTCACCTCACCTCACCGCAGATTATGTAGGTCAAAGGCTAGGCTAACACGTCGCGAGAAAAAAGTAAACGATGAACGTTGTTTTTCACGTTTCACGCTGGCTTCTGCTGAGTCAGAGGATGAAGCTGCAGAAGAAGAAACACAATAATTCACTTTTTATCCTCACTGGTTTTAAGGTTTAACCCTTAAGAGTTCCTTTAAACAAAAACTTACAAATTTGTCCCTGGTGGCAGAAAATGACACCTCCCCAAAAACTGCTGTAAAAACATTATATATTAATATTTTTTTCCCACTTTATGAGTCAGTCTTTTAAAGCTACTTCAGCCTGAAGTATACATATCAAATATTAATAACATTTGTTATTTTTTTAACCCTTTAAAGGCCAGTATGTTTACACAACTCCAGTTTTTTCTCAAAAAAAAGACCCCAAAATTTCAATAAAATACATTTCAAGGTGAATTTGATAATAATAATTATTAGGCCCTGGGATGGGTCAATGATTAGCAGAAACATTGATTTTGATGCATTGTTATTTTTTTTGCAGTGTCAGATTTTAAAAAAAACTCACATATTTGTTCCTAGCGGCAAAAATGGCACCTTCCCAAAAACTTCTGTAAAAACATTATATCTTAATATTTTTTTCCACTTTAAATGAGTCAGTCTTTTAAAGCTACTTCAGCCTAAAATATACATATCAAATATTAATAACATTTCTGAAATTTTAAGCCTTCAAAGGCCAGTATGTTTACACAACTCCACTGTTTTTGTACAGCTGTTTATTTTTGGGAAGGTGGTGTTTTCTGCCTCGAGGAACAAATAAGTAAGTTCTTGCGTAGCTTAGCCATGTTAGGCCAATTTAAGGACGTGAGATGACAGTTCTAAAGTTGTCGTAAAACATGCGTGATTGGTGATGATCGTCCATGATTCCTTCCTGCTCATTCGTCCTCTCAGCACCTCAACACTTCGCTTTTTTAATCACAGCAGTAGCAGCAGCAGCAGCAGCAGCACTAACACACTGGCTCTTTCATAACCTCCGAGGGCAATTTATGCACATGCACATGTTTCGACTGGACGCCCCGAGCGTAGGAATGTGTCTGAACACGTAGGGAAAAAAAAAACTCGCCGACTGCAAACAGACTATTCTGATGAGCTGCTGCTGCCAGTGCTTCTGCTGCTGTTTGTTTATTTATTTATTTGTTTGTCTGTGTGGTTATTTTCAGATGAGAGACGTTCAGTTCAACCACCTGACCCGGTTCATCGGGGCCTGCATCGACCCGCCCAACATCTGCATCGTGACGGAGTACTGTCCCAGAGGCAGCCTGCAGGTAACCACGCCCCCCACTGTCATCATGTGTGTGGTCATAATAGTCGGCATCGCCCTGAACAAGGATCCGTTGAAAATATTTGCAAACCTCTTAAGGAATAATTTTACGGAATTTTTGAAAATCAGGAAATTATCCATTTTCCCTGATGCACTTTGACAGTGAACTGACTTTCTTCTCGAAAACAAAAAGTATCTCGGAATGACTTGAAATTTACCATCATAATAGTCGGCATCGCCTTGAACAAGGATCTGATGAAAATATTTGCAAAACTCTTAAGGAATAATTTTAACGAATTTTTGAAAATCATGAAATGATCCATTTTTCCTGATGCACTTTGACAGTGAGCTGACTTTCTTCAAAAAAACAAAAAGTATCTCGGAATGACTTGAAATTTACCATCATAATAGTCGGCATCGCCCTGAACAAGGATCTGTTGAAAATATTTGCAAACTGCTTACGGAATATTTTTCATGAATTTTTGAAAATCAGGAAATGATCCATTTGCCATGATGCACTTTGACAGTGAGCTGACTTTCTTCTCAAAAACAAAAAGTATCTCGGAATGACATAAAATGTACCATCATAATAGTCTGCATCGGCCTGAACAAGGATCCGTTGAAAATATTTGCAAATCTCTTAAGGAATAATTTTCATGAATTTTTGAAAATCAGGAAATGATCCATTTGCCCTGATGCACTTTGACAGTGAGTTGGCTTTTGTCTAAAAAAAAAATAGAATCTCGGAATTACTTGAAATTTACCATCATACTAGTCATCATTGCCCTGAACACGGATCTGTTGAAAATATTTGCAAACCTCTTAAGGAATAATTTTTATGAATTTTTGAAAATCAGGAAATGATCCATTTGCCCTGATGCACTTTGACAGTGAGCTGAGTTTCTTCTCAAAAACAAAAAGTATCTCGGAATGACTTGAAATTCACCATCATAATAGTCTGCATCGCCCTGAACAAGGATCCGTTGAAAATATTTGCAAACCTCTTACGGAATAATTTTCATGAATTTTTGAAAATCATGAAATTATCCATTTTTCCTGATGCACTTTGACAGTGAGCTGACTTTCTTCAAAAAAACAAAAAGTATCTCAGAATGACTTGAAATTCACCATCATAATAGTCGGCATCGCCCTGAACAAGGATCTGTTGAAAATATTTGCAAAACTCTTAAGGAATAATTTTAATGAATTTTTGAAAATCATGAAATTATCCATTTTTCCTGATGCACTTTGACAGTGAACTGATTTTCTTCTCGAAAAAAAAAGTATCTCGGAATGACTTGAAATTTACCATCATAATAGTTGGCATCGCCCTGAACAAGGATCTGTTGAAAATATTTGCAAACCTCTTACGGAATAATTTTCATGAATTTTTGAAAATCAGGAAATAATCCATTTGCCCTGATTCACTTTGACAGTGAGCTGAGTTTCTTCAAAAAAACAAAAAGTATCTCGGAATGACTTGAAATTCACCATCATAATAGTCGGCATCGCCCTGAACAAGGATCTGTTGAAAATATTTGCAAACCTCTTACGGAATAATTTTAACGAATTTTTGAAAATCATGAAATGATCTATTTTTCCTGATGCACTTTGACAGTGAACTGATTTTCTTCTCGAAAAAAAAAGTATCTCGGAATGACTTGAAATTTACCATCATAATAGTCGGCATCGCCCTGAACAAGGATCTGTTGAAAATATTTGCAAAACTCTTAAGGAATAATTTTAATGAATTTTTGAAAATCAGGAAATGATCCATTTGCCCTGATGCACTTTCACAATGAGCTGACTTTCTTCAAAAAAACAAAAAGTATCTCGGAATGACTTGAAATTTACCATCATACTAGTCATCATTGCCCTGAACAAGGATCTGTTGAAAATATTTGCAAACCTCTTAAGGAATAATTTTAATGAATTTTTGAAAATCAGGAAATGATTCATTTTCCCTGATGCACTTTGACAGTGAGCTGACTTTCTTCTCAAAAACAAAAAGTATCTCGGAATGAATGGATGGATAAATGGATGTAGATGAATGGATGATGGATGGATAAATGAATGCATGAATGGATGGATGAATGAATGATGGATAAATCAACAGATGGATGGATAAATGGATGGATGGATGTACAAGCTTCTCACAGACCTGTTGTTCCTGAGTCTTTTTTACATGTTTCATTTTACACGTTTGTTTTTGTTTGTTTTTCCAGGACATTCTGGAGAACGAGAGCATTAACCTGGACTGGATGTTCCGATATTCTCTGATCAACGACATCGTGAAGGTACGCGGCGATCGGGAACAGCATCATTATTATAATTATTATGATTATTATCGATGATTCGTCTGATGTTTCCACATGAATGTTGCAGAAGTGGTGAAAATAAGTTGCTTTGTGTGCTTTAGAGAAAGCGAGAGCGGAGAGTGAAAAAAAACAAAAAACCTCCAGTCTTGGTTGCCATGGTTTCACGTGGACAGAGGAAACTGTGAGTGAGGCAGAGAGAGAGAGAGAGAGAGAGAGAGAGAGAGAGAGAGACATGCACAGAAATGTGTTTTTGGCTCAATGCAGCGTAAAATATTCCGCGTGACACTGAAGCGCAACCGCAAATGTCGTTGAAAATTCCCTTCCGGTTTAATCAAAACTCATCACCGACCAACTTCTCGGGCTGATTTTTTTGTCGTCGCGCCCGATAAAGAAAAAGCTTTTTTCTTCCCTCTCTCTCTCTCTCTCTGTCTCTGCTCTTACATCCATGACGAAGCATCTGCAGCTGCGTTCGCTTCGCACAGATACTGAAGCTTCAGAGGATATTTGACTCAACCTTTCCACTAAATCTTTAACATAAGTACATTCACGACCCCCCCCCCTTTTTTTTTTTCCCCCCTGAGGAATTAACGCTAATTTTTTGGCGGAAATTCCTCGAGACAGCGTACGTCCACTTGTCAGAGCGTATTATTTCCATGTGTCTGGAGTGTTTTCATGTATGATCTGTAGAGGGATGGGAGGAGGGGAGGGCGAGAACACCCATCAATGCTTTGACTTCCTCTCCACCAGGGAATGAACTATCTCCACAACAGCTACATCGGCTGCCATGGAAATCTGAAGTCATCTAATTGCGTGGTGGACAGTCGGTTCGTTTTGAAGATCACGGATTACGGCCTGGCCAGCTTCCGCTCGTCCTGCGAGAACGACGACACGCACGCGCTCTACGCAAGTAAGTTGGGGGGGGGGGTTTGTTTGTTTTGGATCTGTTGCCCTATCCACCAGAGTGATGATTCCTGAGCCGGGTTTTTTTTTGTTTGTCGTGTCTCTCAGAGAAGCTGTGGACGGCCCCCGAGCTCCTCATATACGACCGTCACCCGCCGCAGGGCACCGGGAAGGGCGACGTGTACAGTTTTGGCATCATTCTGCAGGAGATAGCGCTGAGGAACGGGCCTTTCTACGTGGAGGGCATGGACCTCAGCCCCAAAGGTACAACGCACAACTTTGAGACCGAGTACCTCGACCTGGGTTAGGGTCATGGATCGTTGTTCCACACGGACCGTTTTAGCAGACGCACACACCGCGACAGCTGGATTTCAGCTAGCTAGCGCGATGGCGGAGGCGGAGAGTGAAAAAGTCCGTAAAAGGCAGCAAACGTCCAAAGTGTGAGACCATTTTTCAAACGCCGCTAAATGGAGCTAACGGAGCTAACTTTTTCTGGTCAGTCGCCATGGAAACGTGTCATGCGTTAGCGTGCGTTTAATGTGGCTTACTCAGGCTGCAGCTATCAAATATTTTTGTAATCGAGTATTCTACTATTCTAATAAATAATAATAATAACTTTGAGATGGGCGTGCCTTCAACCGACGTCTGCAACGATTACTCGACCCGGGTTAGCGTCAGGCCTGTTCAGCGCAGGGACCGTTGTTCCACACGGACGGTTTTAGCAGACGCGCACACCGCGACATCCGGATTTCAGCTAGCTAGCGCGATGGCGGAGACGGAGAGTGAGGCGGCCCGTAAAAGGCAGCAGACGTCCAAAGTGTGGGACCATTTCTAACGGCGCTAAATGGAGCTAATGCGGCTAACGGAGCTAACTTTTTCCGGTCAGTCGCCATGGAAACGTGTCATGCGTTAGCTTACTCAGGCTGCAGCTATCAAATATTTTTGTAATCGAGTATTCTACTATTCTAATAAATAATAATACTAATTTTGAGATGGGCGTGCCTTCAACCGACGTCTGCAACGGTTAAACGACCCGGGTTAGCGTTAGGCCTGTTCAGCGCAGGGATCGTTGTTCCAGACTCGCACACCGACCGCAACATCCGGATTTCAGCTAGCCAGCGCGATGGCGGAGACGGAGAGTGAAAAAGTCCGTAAAAGGCAGCAGACGTCCAAAGTGTGGGACCATTACTAACGGCGCTAAATGGAGCTAATGCGGCTAACGGAGCTAACTTTTTCTGGTCAGTCGCCATGGAAACGTGTCATGCGTTAGCGTGCGTTTAATGCGGCTTACTCAGGCTGCAGCTATCAAATATTTTTGTAATCGAGTATTCTACTATTCTAATAAACAATAATAATAATTTTGAGATGGGCTTGCCTTCAACCGACGTCTGCAACGATTACTCGACCCGGGTTAGGGTCAGGCCTGTTCAGCGCAGGGACTGTTGTTCCACACGGACCGTTATAGCAGACGCGCACGCCGCACATCCGGATTTCAGCTAGCTAGCGCGATGGCGGAGACGGAGAGTGAAGAAGTCCGTAAAAGGCAGCAAACGTCCAAAGTGTGGGACCATTTCTAACGGCGCTAAATGGAGCTAATGCGGCTAACGGAGCTAACTTTTTCCGGTCAGTCGCCATGGAAACGTGTCATGCGTTAGCGTGCGTTTAATGTGGCTTACTCAGGCTGCAGCTATCAAATATTTTTGTAATCGAGTATTCTACTATTCTAATAAATAATAATAATAACTTTGAGATGGGCGTGCCTTCAACCGACGTCTGCAACGGTTAATCGACCCGGGTTAGCGTTAGGCCTGTTCAGCGCAGGGATCGTTGTTCCAGACTCGCACACCGCCCGCAACATCCGGATTTCAGCTAGCTAGCGCGATGGCTGAGACGGAGAGTGAAAAAGTCCGTAAAAGGCAGCAGACGTCCAAAGTGTGGGACCATTTCTAACGGCGCTAAATGGAGCTAATGCGGCTAACGGAGCTAACTTTTTCTGGTCAGTCGCCATGAAATCGTGTCATGCGTTAGCGTGCGTTTAATGTAGCTTACTCAGGCTGCAGCTATCAAATATTTTTGTAATCGAGTATTCTACTATTTTAATAAATAATAATAATAATTTTGAGATGGCAGGCCTTCAACCGACGTCTGCAACGATTACTCGACCCGAGTTAGGGTCAGGCCTGTTCAGTGCAGGGACCGTTGTTCCACACGGACCGTTTTAGCAGACGCACACGCCGCGACATCCGGATTTCAGCTAGCATGCGCGATGGCGGAGACGGAGAGTGAGACGGCCCGTAAAAGGCAGCAAATGTCCAAAGTGTGGGACCATTTCACGCTTAAACGAGAAGCAAACGACAACTGTCGTAACCACAACAACGGGTCTACAATGATTCAGCATCTGAGCCGATAGCATCCGGTTGCTAACGCTTCCGGCACACGCTAACGTAAACACGTATGAAAACGTAGCTGATTTAATTAGTGTCAACGGCGTTTAACGGCGTCAACGTTATTGCGCGGCGCGTTTCCATGACGACTGACCGGAACTAGACGCGCGTGACGTCATGTTTACGTGACTCCCGATTGTTAAAATGAGTCTGTAAAGTAACGCTAAACTTTAAAAACAGAGGCACACATACGCGGTACACCGGTACGCTGGTTATTTGTTAGCGCTGCTCTTTTCGTTCAATAAACAGACCGCTCCAGTTCGACTGTAGGCGAGCTAATGGCGCTAAAAGGAGCTAATGATAGCTAACGGAGCTGACTGGTAAACGGGGCCTGGACTCCGGTGTCGTGCCACGCGCATCTTTTTCTGGTCATGCATTAGCGTGCGTTTAATGTAGCTTACTCAGGCTGCAGCTATCAAATGTTTTTGTAATCGAGTATTCTACCGATCATTCCGAGTCTGATTTTTTAATAAATAATAATAATAATTTTGTGTTTTGCGTCCTAGAATTAATCGAAAAACAATTGGTCGAATACTCGATGACTCGATGATACGGATGACGTACGCGACAACAAACGTGGTACGATCTGGAACCTTTCACTCAACAAACCAAGAGGGTTCAGTTTAAATTAAAGTTCTGATTAACCTCAGTGACACAGACTGACCACACGGGGCAGCGGTAGACCAGTAAGCTAAAGCTGTGTCGCTGCTAGCTAAAAACACTGATTTTCTCTATGGACTTTTGGCGCGGGAGAGTTAGCGCTTTACAAACTTCAGAGAAAGGTTATAGAACCGAACAGGGAGATAGAGTAGTTTTGTATTTGAAGCAGATTTAGTCAAATCAGTTTTTTTCCCGCACGACCACATTTTTACTGAAACTGAAAAAATCCCTTTTTATGTCTATTTTTGACTAATTTGAGGCAGACAAATCGAGTGGAGCTCGTCCAACAAAAACCATGTTTTAAGTACAAGTTTTCTGTCGGCCCCCGAAAGCTTTTCGTGTTATTTGGAACACACTTTTAATCCCAAAAAAAAAAAAAAAACCCAGAACAAAACACAAAGCTGTTTTCCTTTCGTTAGCTCAAACGCTCCTCGGTGCCAGCTGCGGTTTCTCTGCAGCAGCTGCAACACTTTTACCTCCATCGCTGCTTCTGTTGGGAGAAAATATTCTACTTTTATAAGCTTTTCAAGATCTTGGCTTGAACTTCCGAACGGATTAAGTGCATTTGTACAGAAAAGAAAAACAACACACACACACACACTCCAGGGGAGCTTCCTCCACACGATGACTTCCATTAGCGCTTTATTCACAGTCATGTTCGACGCTGATTGAACAAGTGCTTGATATTTTTCCATTAACAGGCGGAAAGAGAGTCGTTTAAATGTGTCACCTGTGTGTGTGTGTGTGTGTGTGTGTGTCTTTAATTATAACAACAGCAGAGGGAGGATGTCGCTCACAAACTTTTAAATTGATGTGATTAACGGATCAAGGCGGAGAAATTAGCGCGATTAGCAGCAAAGTGTAAAAAAATTGTCTCTGATGAATATTTCACAGACATATAGAACTAGAAAAAGAATATTACTGAATGTCTCATTTGTATAAATAACATACATTATCTCAGGGCACTTTACATCGTACGGCAAGTAGCCGCTAACCACTGCTAACACGGCTAACAGTCAATGTATGAACTTTAGAAGTCGTAAGTTAAATCCCCTTTGAGTTAACTGCTTTCTGTTTTGTACAAAACGTCACAAAATGGTGGCTAACGCTAGCGTTAAAGTCAGGTTCCTTAACTAGCAAGCTAATCTAGTTCGTTTGAATTACACAGCTAGCAACACTATGTGTGTAGGACTCTCTTATATCTCCACTTCTGCTCTTGTTATAGTTAGCATGTAGCTGGTAGCCACTGCTAGCTCTGATTGTTAATAGTGGATGAAGTCGTTAAGTTTAAAGCAAACCTTTGAGTTTGAATGTACTTCACAAAATGGCGGCTATTGTTAGCATTAACGTTAGGTTCCCTGACTAGCAAAGCTAATCTAGTAATTTGATGAAAACATTACATGTATGCACAGTTAGCAACACAATCCACAACAGATCAGTAATGTGTGTGTGTACAACATAAACTTTAACACAAAATAGGTCTTATTTTCCCCCTTCTGTGTTAGCTATGGTTAGCATGTACATAAGTAATAAAATAGAATAAATAAGGCTTTGACGGAAGCTAAAACTCACAAAAAGCCCGTTATATCAGCCACAAAAGATTACTAAGACAAATTATTATTATTATTACACCACAGTGATAACTAGATGCTATAGCTAGGTTTGCTAACTAGCAGGCTAACCTAGTCCATTTGATAAAACATTTAAACTGTATTTTCTGCTTATAAATACTGTCACAACACTGATATCGCAGTAGTGTTTATGTGTACGACTTTATTTTAATGACAGAAAACACAAGGAAAGAGTGAAAAGTTAATGGTTTTATGCTAGGAGCGGCCATCTTGAAGCAGTTCCAAACTGAAACAGTGACTGGTGTGACCGGACGACGGTGAAACGGTTATTGACCGCGTCACGCTCTCTCCCGCAGAGATCGTACAGAAGGTGAGGAACGGTCAGAAGCCGTACTTCCGGCCGACGACGGACAACCGGTGTCACTCGGAGGAGCTGACGATCCTGATGGACGGCTGCTGGGCCGAGGACCCGGCCGAGAGGCCCGACTTCGGACACATCAAGATCTACATGGCCAAACTCAACAAGTGAGACGCACACAACACACACACACGCACTGTTTTACACTGCGGTAAAAATCGTACGACAAACTCAAATCTCATGATGCTTCGTATCGACGTGATATTTAGGTTTTTTAGCGAGTGTGACGGAATTTTTGGAATCTAATCCGATGATTGTCGGATCAATACGGGTTCTGAGTTGGCATTGAGTGAGTGTGATGAGTCAGTGGCAACGTGGGCTGTGTGTGTGTGTGTGTGTGCGTGTGTGTGTGTGTGTGTGTGTGTGTGAATCCTCGCGTTTAATTGACTGGATTAAATTAAATTTAAATTAAATTAAAGCACCACACCAGGATCTGGATGCATCCTTGATTAATTTAACATTTTCTTCACTTCCATCTATTTTTTCTGTGTGTTTGTTTCTTTGTGAAGATAATTTGATGAGTTGAAACCGACACTGGCTTCACACACACACACACACACACACACACACACACACACACACACTTTCTTGTACAACATTCTTTGTGAGGACACTCATAGACGTAATGCATTTCCCTGTCTCTTTAACCACAACTAAATACCTGAACTTAACCTTTAAACTACTCTTAACTTAATCCTAATTCTAACCCTAAACCTAAATCTTAACCCTGAAGACACACACACACACACACACACACACACACACACACACCTTTAGAGTCCGTCGCTCTCCTGCACCATAGAGAAAATCATTTTTAGCTCACTGGGACTCAGGAGCTGCTGGTGCGCTGCTGCCTCGTGTGGTCACTTTGTGTCACTGAGGTCAGTCTGAATGAAGGATTTCAAACACTGAAGTGACGAAATAAGACTTTTGAACTCAGTCATGGAGGCAACAGTAGATCAACAACTCCTGTGTGCTGTGATTTTCTCTATGGGGTTTGGTGTGTGATGGTAGAGTCGGATTTTGCACACAAACCCAATGAATTTTGACTTTTGTGACGTCACGACTGTGTAGATTCTGACCAAAATGGAATGACGACATACTTGAGTCAGTCGATGTTTTATCTCAGTAGGACAAAGACGTGACACTGGACACGAATCAGTCAAAAAAGCGAGAGAAAACACTGAAAAAAGCCATTTTATTGATTTTATTTTGTTGTTTTCTTCAACAACAAAAAAGTCCAGAGACAAAGTTGTTGCCTCTATTTTTTATTATAGCCTTCCATTCATATAGAGCTCTTTTTTTTTACAACCAGTGGTGTTGCCCCCTAGTGGCTATTACATATATTTCCTGGTTGGCTTCAGTAGGAAAACGTTTTTTTTGTAAGTAGACAAGGATATCGAGGAATATAAATAGAGCAGTCCTGAGTGTGTTCACGTTTATAAAAACCCCTCCAAAAAAAAGTTTCAGCAGGGCCGTTTGTAGCTGTTTGGGGGCCCTACGCGAGATTCTATTTGGGGGCCCCTAAAGTTAGAGATTCCTAACTTTTTCTGATTACCCCACAAACACTTATAATATGCACAATGAACGCATCCAATACATGCAAATAAAGACTTTTAATTCTAAAAAAAAAATATATATAATAAAATATGAGTCTGAACTTGCAGTTTGGGGGCCCCCCCTGGTGGCTGTGGGGCCCTACGCAGCCGCATCGTCCGCATATAGCAAGAAAACGGCTCTTGAGTTTCGGTTCAGGTCAGAATAAAAAGAGTGTTTCAGCTCACGCACACACACACACACACACACACACACACACACACACACACACACACACACACACACACACACACACATAGTGGAATGTATATATGTGTCACAGTAAAGTAAGTAATGATGGGGGAGGCGGGGGTCACGTGACGACAGGTGGTCTATTCATGGCAGGTCTGAGTGTTTACCTCTGAACACCCGGGCTTGTTTCCGCCGCCCTTCAAAGCCCCCCGAGCTCACGCACACACACGCACACACACACACACGCACACGCGCGCGCACACACACACACACACACAGAGAGCAGGAATAACAGGCCAATCCATCACATCATCGCGTCAACATCCATACATTTAGCTAATGAAAATAAGCAGCGGACAGTGCATTAACGGTGCACACAGGAGTTAGCGTGAGCTGTTAGCTCAGGGCTCGGAGCAGCTTCCTTCAGTTCGCTCGCTCTCTGCTCAGGAACATAAATCAAACGCTCCTTCACTCACTCCTGAGCGAGCGCTGCTGCTGCTGCTGCTGCTGCTGCTGCTGCTGCTGCTGCTGCTGCTGCTGCTGCTGCTGCAAATGGACGATGGCGATACATCATCGCTCGTCCTCCGGTCCATCGTTGACTTTACAGAGCAAACAGAGGAGAGAGGTCAACACACACACACACACACACACACACACACACACACACACACACAGCGCAGATCTGTTTATAGATCCTGTCTCTGTGTCCACAACACCTGCCTCTGGACGTCCACTCTGACAGGTCGACACGTGTTTGTGTGTCAGTTTGTGTGTTTGTGTGTTTGTCAAACTGAGTCTTTTTCAGGGAAAAGGCTGTTGTTGTCGACTGAAGCCAACCAGGAATAATGAATAAATGATATAACCACTAGGGGGTGACACCAATGGTTACACAAAGAGCTTTAATTGAATGAAAGTCTAAGGAATTATTAGCTGTACATACGTATACATACATATATACATAAACATATATATATATATATATATTAATATATATACATACATATATTCATACATATATATGCATATAAAATTGACATCTGTCAACCAGGAATAAGAACATATGATGTAACCACTAGGGGACGACTACAATGGTTACAAAAAGAGCTTTATTCTAATAATGGAGATATAGCACATGGAAAAATGTGCTCTATCCACTAGGGGGCGACACCACAAGATGCTAAAAGGACTTTGTTTATATGGAAAATACACAAAAATGGACGTTGTCCATCTTAATGGAAGTCTATGGGAAATTAGCTACGTGAAAAATGTATGTCTGCCGTTTCCCTACTGAATCCAACCTGGGTATTGAAGTGCATTGAATATCCACTAGGGGGCGACACCACTGGTTGCCAAAATGACTTTGTTGTCAATGACAGTCTATGGGAAAATAAGCTTAAAATATATATATATATACATCTATATATATATTCTGTTTTCCTTTTGGAGCCAATCAGGAAATAAGAATATATGGTATAGCCAGTAGGGGGCGAATGTACTAGTTGCAAAAAACCGACAGAAATCCACATTTATTCACGTGCAAAACAACAAAATCTTCCACCTATCTTCGTTTAAACCTGTCTTTTTATATGTTGTGTTTCCCACAGAGAGGGCAGCACCAGCATTCTGAACAACCTGCTGTCCAGGATGGAGCAGTACGCCAACAACCTGGAGAACCTGGTGGAGGAGAGGACTCAGGCGTACCTGGAGGAGAAAAGAAAGGCCGAAAACCTCCTCTATCAAATCCTACCACAGTAAGAGACACAGTGTGGATGTCAGCAACTTGGATTTGCATTAAGACTCTTAATGTCCAAGAGGCGTAAAAGGGATAGTTCACGTGTCCAACAGGGTCACGAGGGACAAAAAAACTGATGATTCTGAGCCACTTCAGCATCAGGTTTAAGCTTTTCCACAATAATGAGGAATTTGTGAGGAAAAACAATCTCTCTACGATAAGTTAAGAACGTGTTTAGCACATTATCTCAGTGTTAGACAGTTAGAAACTGAAGTTTTTAAACGTTTCACCAAACCCCATAGAGAAAATCAGCGATTTTAGCTCACGGGGTACACAGGAGCTGCTGGTCTACTACTGCCTCGTGTGGTCACTTTGTGTCACTGAGGTCAATCTAAACAGAAAATCTAAAACACAGAATTCACTAAATAAGACATTTGAACTTAGTGATGGAGGCGGCAGTGGATCAACAACTCCTGTGAACTCCTGTGTCGCTGTGATGTTAAAATCACTGATTTTCTCTATGGGGTTTGGTGCAGGGAGAGTGAGTGGTTTACAAACTTCAGTTTCCTGCTAACATGCTAATATGACATTAAAAAATGTAATGCTGAATGATAGTACAAGTTATTGTGCATGGATGCTAACATTAGCAGCTAGTACCAATGGTGACACGGCAGCTCCTGTGTCTCCGTGAGCTAAAATCACTGATTTTCTCTATGGGGTTTGGTGCAGGGAGAGTGAGCGGATTTTTACAAACTCCAGTTTCCTGTTGGAAAAGTCTGTCTAACGATGAAATAAAGTGTGCGAAAATAGTCACTGCAGACTCACGAGGACGTGGATTTTAATAGATGTTAGCCTCCAGTGTCACACTTCTTTGCCAATCTCTGAACTTTTTGCCTCTTGAATGACAAGTGGAACGTCTTCAATTAAACTCAAGCAGATCCAGCTGTGTGTGTGTGTGTGTGTGTGTGTGTGTGTGTGTGTGTGTGTGTGTGTGAGTGTGTTCTTGTACTTGCAACATACTGAGGACCAGTGAGGGTTTTTAACCAACAAAGTGAGGTCATTTTTACGGAGTGAGGACATTTTGGCCGGTCCTCACTTTGTTTTCATTGAAATCACTTCCTTAGGCTGCTATAACATGCTATACTCAATTTGTCAACAACAAAAAATCTAATTTTGGACGACATAGTATATTATGACTTTTTTGCCAAATTTTGGACCAAATTTTTTTTTTCAAATTTTGGATGACATAGTATAGTATGACGTTTTTGTCCAATTTTGGACCAAAAATTTTGGGTGAATTTTTTTTTTAAATTTTGGACGGCATAGTATAGTACGACGTTTTTGTCAAATTTTGGACCAAAAATTTTGGGTGAATTTTTTTTTTCAAATTTTGGACGACATAGTATAGAAGACGTTTTTGTCAAATTTTGGACCAAAAATTTTGGGTCAAAATTAAAAAAAAAAAAAAATTGGAGGACATAGTATAGTGTGACGTTTTTGTCAAATTTTGGACCAAAAATAACAAAACAAAAAAAAACATCGAAAAAGTTTTCCAGCCCTTTTTGCTATGTGGCGCCACCTGCAGACATTTTATGGTACTGCAACCAGTAGTTCTTTGTAGATGTCATTCATGAAGTAGATATTTGTAATTGTGTTGATTTATAAAGTGGAAATGCTGGTCCTCACTTTGTCAGCAACCCAGTCCTCAGTATGCAGCAAGTACAAGAATGTGTGTGTGCGTGTGTGTGCGCGTGTGTGTGTGTGTGTGTGTCTCCTGAGGATACGATGACCTGGATGACTGAGGTTCTTTGAACTCGCGTCCAGAAAACAGTCACGTGTGCGAAATCCCTGTTTTAATTAACATCCAAACACCACGTGATGGAGGATTTTTTTTTTTGAGCAGATGTCGACTTTATATGAAAGTGAGTGGACAGACGCCCTGTGTCTCACCGTCTGTCTGTCTGTCTGTCTGTCTGTCTGTGTCTGTGTCTGTGTCTGTGTTTCACTACCAGCTCAGTAGCAGAGCAGCTAAAGCGAGGGGAGACGGTTCAGGCCGAGGCCTTCGACAGCGTCACCATCTACTTCAGCGACATCGTGGGCTTCACGTCCATGTCTGCGGAGAGCACGCCGCTACAGGTACGCCACGGAAACTGGGATATTAAACACCCGTCCTGAGCGGCGTGCGGCTAATCTGTCCGTTATAATCCAGATTAAGTTCTTATTTGACGCACAAAATGTCAAAATGATGTGTCCACGAATCGGAACGCGAACCCCGAAACCCAAAAAACACACAAATTGTAAACAAAATATGGATTTAATCAAATCAAAAATACTTGCGGCAAACTGAGCACCAGTGAGTGTTTTTAACCAACAAAGTGAGGTCCTTTTTACAAAGTGAGGACATTTTGGTCGGTCCTCACTTTGTTTTCATTGAAATCACTTCCCTAGGTTGTAAACATGCTATACTCTGTTTTTTTTTTAACAGAGGTCCTTCAATTTGGTATAAAAACCCTGGTGTTTCACACACCTTTTTGCTCTGGGGCTCCACCTGCAGACATTTTATGGTACTGCACCCAGTAGTTCTTTGTAGATGTCATTCGTGAAGTAGAAATATTTGTAATTGTGTTGATTTATAAAGTGGAAATGGTGGTTGTCAGTATGCAGCAAGTACAAGAATGTGTGTGTGTGTTCTTGTACTTGCGGCATACTGAGGACCAGTGAGGGGTTTTTAAACCAACAAAGTGAGGTCCTTTTTACGAAGTGAGGACATTTTGGCCGGTCCTCACTTTTTTTTCATTGAAATCACTTCCTTAGGTTGTAAACTAATCCTATACTCTGTTTTTAACAATTTGGTACAAAAAAAAAACTGTTTTCCAATGCTGGTTTTTCACACACTTTTTGCTCTGGGGGGCTCCACCTGCAGACATTTTAGGGTACTGCACCCAGTAGTTCTTTATAGATGTCATTCATGAAGTAGATATTTGTAATTGTGTTGGTTTATAAAGTAGTAAATGCTGGTCCTCTTCTGGTTAATGTTCTGCTAAAATAAGGAACTAACTCATAAATAACTGAAGAGTCAACTAAAATACATCAGAAATATGTGTGAAAAGAGTCCAACAGGGGGCGACCACGACACCTTTTCTTTATGTATTATTTCTTTTATTTAACTGTAATAATAATAAAACATCTCTCTTCAGGTCGTCACTTTGCTGAACGATCTTTACACCTGTTTCGACGCCATCATCGATAATTTCGACGTTTATAAGGTGAGTCTTTGTCTCGTTCAAATCATCGTACACGAAATAATAATTCGCACACTTTTCCCTCACTGACGCTCTTGCCCCTCCCCCTCAGGTGGAGACCATCGGCGACGCCTACATGGTGGTGTCCGGGCTGCCGGTGCGGAACGGCAAACTTCACGCCAGAGAGATCGCGGGGATGTCGTTAGCTTTGTTAGAGCAGGTGAAAACGTTCAAGATCCGCCACAGACCCAACGACCAGCTGAGGCTCAGGATAGGGATTCACACGGGTGAGTCACGATATGTCGCAGTTTTAAAGTCGTAAAGACTATATTCACACGGGTGAGTCACGATATGTCGCAGTTTTAAAGTCGTAAAGACTATATTCACACGGGTGAGTCACGATATGTCGCAGTTTTAAAGTCGTAAACACTATATTCACACGGGTGAGTCACGATATGTCGCAGTTTTAAAGTCGTAAACACTATATTCACACGGGTGAGTCACGATATGTCGCAGTTTTAAAGTCGTAAACACTATATTCACACGGGTGAGTCACGATATGTCGAAGTTTTAAAGTCGTAAACACTATATTCACACGGGTGAGTCACGATATGTCGCAGTTTTAAAGTCGTAAACACTATATTCACACGGGTGAGTCACGATATGTCGCAGTTTTAAAGTCGTAAACACTATATTCACACGGGTGAGTCACGATATGTCGCAGTTTTAAAGTCGTAAACACTATATTCACACGGGTGAGTCACGATATGTCGCAGTTTTAAAGTCGTAAACACTATATTCACACGGGTGAGTCACGATATGTCGCAGTTTTAAAGTCGTAAACACTATATTCACACGGGTGAGTCACGATATGTCGCAGTTTTAAAGTCGTAAACACTATATTCACACGGGTGAGTCACGATATGTCGCAGTTTTAAAGTCGTAAACACTATATTCACACGGGTGAGTCACGATATGTCGCAGTTTTAAAGTCGTAAACACGATATTCACACGGGTGAGTCACGATATGTCGCAGTTTTAAAGTCGTAAATACTATATACACACAGGTGAGTTGCGATATATCGCAATTTTAAAGTCGTAAACACTGTTTTTCCTCCGTCTTCAGAGACATTTGCGTTCACTTAAATCCCTTAGATCGTACGACGTCACTTTCTTATGTTACAGAATTATATTTGTTCTTTTCTGACGTAAAAATGTGTCTAAATCTCGTCTCGTTGTTGTTGTTGTTTATTTTTAAAGGTCCAGTCTGTGCCGGCGTGGTCGGCTTAAAAATGCCCAGATATTGTTTGTTTGGAGACACTGTCAACACGGCGTCAAGGATGGAGTCCAACGGAGAAGGTGAGTGTCCTCATGTGTCCACACCTGTCCCTCACCTGTCCTCACCTGTCCACACCTGTCCTCACCTGTCCACACCTGTCCACACCTGTCCTCAACTGTCCACACCTGTCCTCACCTGTCCTCACCTGTCCTCACCTGTCCACACCTGTCCTCACCTGTCCTCACTTGTCCTCAACTGTCCTCACCTGTCCACACCTGTCCTCACCTGTCTTCACCTGTCCTCACTTGTCCTCACCTGTCCTCACCTGTCCTCACCTGTCCCTCACCTGTCCTCACCTGTCCTCACCTGTCCACACCTGTCCCTCACCTGTCCACACCTGTCCTCACTTGTCCTCAACTGTCCTCACCTGTCCCTCACCTGTCCTCACCTGTCCACACCTGTCCTCACCTGTCCTCACTTGTCCTCAACTGTCCTCACCTGTCCACACCTGTCCTCACCTGTCTTCACCTGTCCTCACCTGTCCTCACCTGTCCACACCTGTCCGTCACCTGTCCTCACCTGTCCTCACCTGTCCTCAACCTGCCCACACCTGTCCTCACCTTTCCCTTCTGTCCTCACCTGTCTTCACCTGTCCTCACCTGTCCACCCTGTCCACCCTGTCCTCACCTGTCCACACCTGTCCTCACCTGTCCTCAACCTGCCCACACCTGTCCTCACCTTTCCCTTCTGTCCTCACCTGTCTTCACCTGTCCTCACCTTTCCACACCTGTCCCTCACCTGTCCTCACCTGTCCACCCTGTCCCTCACCTGTCCACACCTGTTCTCACCTGTTCACACCTGTCCTCACCTGTCCACTCCTGTCCTCACCTGTCCACACCTGTCCCTCACCTGTCCACACCTGTTCTCACCTGTTCACACCTGTCCTCACCTGTCCCTCACCTGTCCTCACCTGTCCTCACCTGTCCACACCTGTCCTCACCTGTCCTCACCTGTCCTCACCTGTCCCATTGTTGTTGTTGTTGTTGTGTTGTTGTTGTTGTTGTTGACTGCTCTGATGAACGTGTGGATGATGATCACATGATGAACTGCTGAGTGACTTCCTGCGTTGTTAAATAATTGATAGCACTTTGATTGTGTGTGTGTGTGTGTGTGTGTGTGTGTGTGTGTGTGTGTGTGTGTGTGGAGAAGGAAACTCAAACGTTCTGCTGAGTCATCATTATTATTGTGTGTAAAAAATTGCTGTGTCGTGTTTTTCAGCCTTGAAAATCCACGTTTCCTCGGCCACCAAAGAAGTCCTCGACGAGTTCGGTTACTTTGATCTTCAGTTACGAGGAGACGTAGAAATGAAGGTAACAAAATAACAAACTTTTTACTGTTTTTATTTATTACTAATTCTACGTTGTTATAACGATAAAACATGACATTTTTTTATGTAGCTACATTTATTTTTAAACTAGTTCCAGTAGCTGCCTGTAGGGGGCACTCTGACGTCCAACTATAGAATAAATGTTTACAAAAATATTTGTATCATTATATCTATGAGTTTTAATTTTATTTGGCTAATTCTTAGCTATTATTTTGTATAAGATTAGAATTATCTCACATTTTTTTTTTATTTCCACATAATTTTTATTTAAATTAACTTTTTATTTGTGTTATGGCTCATTCTTAACCTTTATATATATACAATTATACTTTTATTAATATTATTATAACAGTAGTAGTATTTGTTTACATATTTTAATTTGCATCTCAGCCATTAAATGAAAAATTGTGTTATGACTCTTTTATATGATTATAATTTTATTCTTATTAGGAGTGGTCATATAGTTATTATTATTATTATTATTAATAAAAAAAATGTTTATTTATTTATTATATAAATTCATTAATCATATATAACTAAAAAAGATAGGTTTTTATTCTAAGATATTCAGAATATTTTTGATTTTATGTTTTTAGTTCATTTTACATGTGAATTTTTATATAACTGACTAATTTGTCACTATATATATATATATATATATATATTTATTTATTTATTTTCTGGTGCCAATTTTCAACTTTAAAAAATAGATTTTGAAGAAGTTTTTCATGATTTTTATTTTTTATTTGACAAATGTTTGAGCCTCATCAGTGCAGTGGGTTGATGATGTTTTTGTCCTATAATGGACATTATCCATTACACTCACTCGCTGCCCCTCCCCCTCCCCCTCCTGTCCACTGATGATGTCATTGATTGTTTTCTTCTTCTTCTTCTTCTTCTTCTTCCTGTTTCAGGGCAAAGGTAAAATGAGGACGTACTGGCTGCTCGGGGAGAAGACGGACGTCTACGTCATCTGAGCGACGAGCAGCGACTCCACATCTTTATTTGTTCTAGAATAAGTCTTTAACAACAACAACAACAACAACAACAACAACACACAGAGGGAATTCCAGGTATATTTATGACCTGCATATTGTAACTGCAGATAAAAAACAAACAAACAAACAAACAAACAGTGTTTTTGTATGAAAAAAAAAAAAAAAAAAAGGTCTTATTTTCCGTGCTTTCTATATTCACATTTGTATCACGTGTTTGATGAAGTCAACGATTGTTATTGATATGAATATTTTGGAGCGTCGTGCAACAGTATGTTTGTATATATGTATCATATCCAAGATACTGTAAGATATTTTCTTCAATAAAACTGAGTGAAACACTCGGCTTTTTACAGTCGCAGGCGATCGCGTTCTTTTTCTCTGTCGTTTTCAGAGCGAAATCGCGGGGAAAGTCGGAGCAAAAACGTTCACTTGGATTCAAGGATGAACCGGTTAGAAATGAAAAATGTCGTATTCTGTGATAATTCAGGAATATTTAAAGGGATTTAGGAATAAATGTCTTAAAATTTGGAGTAAAATGTTTGAAAAACTATTTTGAAACATCCGTTTTCCTTGCGAATGTAATTTTTGTGCAAATTTCCGAGGAATTTAAAATTTGGAGCAAACGTTCACTTGGATTCAACGATGAACGGATTAGAATTTTGTTTTCCTGGTAATTCAGGAACATTTAAATGGATTTAGGAATAAATGTCTTAAAATGTGGTACAAACGTTCACTTGGACTTAAATAATTCATTGTTACGTTATAGTTCAACTTTACAAGTTTGTAAAGTTCTTCAAATTACTTCAAGGGAACGACTTGAAATTTGAAGTAAAATGTTTAAAAAACAATTTGAAAACAATTGTTTTCCTCGTGAGTGCAATTTTTGTGCAAATTTATGTAGAATTTCAAATTTGGAGCAAATGTTCACTTGGATTCAAAGATGAACGGATTAGAATTTTGTTGTCAAAAATTAAAAATGTTGTATTCTGTGATAATTCAGGAACATTTAAAGGGATTTAGGAATAAATTCTTAAATTTATGTACAAACGTTCACTTGGACTTAAATAATTCATTGTTACGTTATAGTTCAACTTTACAAGTTTGTAAAGTTCTTCAAATTACTTCAAGGGAACGACTTAAAATTTGGAGTAAAATGTTTAAAAAACAATTTAAAAACATCTGTTTTCCTTGTGAGTGTAATTTTTGTGCAAATTTATGTAGAATTTCAAATTTGGAGCAAATGTTCACTTGGATTCAAAGATGAACGGATTAGAATTTAGTTGTGAATGGTGAAAATGACGTGACAAAACAACATGTTTATCTTCTGTGACAATTCAGGAACATTTTTAGGGATTTAGGGATACATTTCATAAACTTTGGTACAAACGTTCACTTGGACTTAAATAATTCATTGTAGTACCAACAAAATCAAAATCAAGTTTGGAAAGTTCTTCAAATTACTTAAAGGGAACGACTTAAAATTTGGAGTAAATGTTTACAAAACAATTTTGACCTTGTGAGTGTAATTCTTGTGCAAATTTACCTAGAATTTCAAATTTGGAGCAAACGTTCACTTGGATTCAAGGATGAAGACGATTCGGGAACATTTTTAGGGATTTAGAGATACATTTCTTTAAATTTGGTACAAACGTTCACTTGGACTTCATAGTTAAATGTAACCAAAATGTTGAGTTTTTGTCTTTTGTGTCATATCTCAGGAACATTTTGATAAACGTTCACTTGGACTCGAGGAACTTTTCTTTAAATGTGGTGAAAATGTTCACTTGGATTTAACTATTATTACGTCATAGTTGAAGATGACGTCACAAAAATCAAGTTGGCAAATTTCTTCAAATTTGGGAAAATGTTCACTTGGACTCAACGAGTGAACATAAAACTTTTTTATTCAGTCGAACGCGGCAAGATTTCGAGGGAATTTCTTTCAAGATGGTGCAAACGTTCACTTGGATTAAACTATTATGATACGGTGAAGTGAAAACTTTGTTTTCTTCTAACTTGTGGTTGTAAAATCTGGATGATTTCTGAGGGGATTTCTTCAGAAACGTTCACTTGGATTTAACCATAATTTAGTGTTCACTTGGACTAATCTAACGACGTGAACGAAATGTAATATTTAAGGATCAAAATGACCTGATAATTAGCATCACATTAGCCTGGTTGTTGCTGTGTTTAGGAATTTTAATGCAAAAATCTTACATATTCTATCTTTAATGCGAGATCTGTTATTTTTGCACTTTAACAATCAAGTTAATGTGTTTATATTGTTATATTTTTATCGTTATTTTGAATAAAAACAAGTGAGACATAGAGTGATTGATGATGATGATGATGATGATGATGATGATGATGATGATGAGCAGCAGCTGTGGTCAGATCAGATCAGAGTGGAATCAGGCAGCTGTGTGTCGTGATGACATCACCGCTCATTAGATGCTCATTATCAGTGTGTGGACAGGAAGTGTGGACTCAGTGTGTGTGTGTGTGTGTGTGTGTGTGTGTGTGTTGTCATCTCTGCGGGGGAACACATTTAGCCTCGTCTGTAATTATCGTCAGAGCGACTTTTGTCCGCGTGACACGGCGTTGCCGCCCGATTCTCCTGTTTCCTGTTAGCGCGTTAGCACTGACGCTTACGCCGGTGCAGCTCCGACACCAAAGTCCAATTAACGGGGGAAGAGAATTCCAGGATTCTGCTCAGAGAGGTAAGAGGTGACAGACACACAAACATGGAAATAAAAGGCAGAATTTCAATGAAATAAAATGTATTTTGTTTTGAAATACAGATAAAAACTAGTACTTGCTAGCTAAGATATTTTGTGACGCTTGCTAGCAAAAAATAGAGAGATAGCTAGCTTATGTTTGCGTTAGTTAGTTTTTGTAATAGAAAGAAAGAGAACTGGGATACATTTGTATTAGCTAGTTTATTTTGCGAGGTAGCATAGCCAGCTAGCTAGCCAGATAAATGGGGATTTGCGTTTGCTTCCGCCTCAAAAATATTTGGTTCATTCCAGACATTTGAGCAAACTTTTTCTGTCAATGAGTCAAACACATCAGTGTTTTATGGTTTTATTAATTTGAGGCGTTTTTATGACATTTTGAGATTTGTCTTTTATATGAAAAGTGCGCTAAAAAATGCATTAATATTCTTAGTAAAGAGCATAAAATAATAATTAATATTAAATAAAAATGTATATTCTTAGTATTAATATTAGTAGTAGTATTGGTAGTAGTAGTGTAGTGTTAAAGAGGTAAAATGTGTCTTTTAAAAGGTTAAATATATGTAAATAAAAATGTTAATCACTGTTAGCCTAAAATGTCCAAAATAATTATAGAAAATAATGTAAAAACTAATTAGAAAGGTTTAGAAAATAGACATAAATTAAATATTTCCTTGTTTATTTTTATACAACAAATGTTGAAAAGTGCACTATAAATGTATTATTATTATTTTTATTATTAACAATTCAAATACAATTCTAGGCAAGATAGGTAAATATAGGTAAATATATACATACATATATAGGTAAATAAAAAATACTCTAGTATTAATGAGTCATATTTAAAAAAATATTAATAATAAAAATCAAGAAAATGTAAAAGAAATTGGATAAAGTTTAAAGTTTTTCAAGTTCAAAATATCCATAAATGTAATATTTCCTTCCTTATATTAATACAACACACAATAATGAATGTGGATAAAAATCAGTAGTAAAAATACACACAAATATCGAACGTTGTACGGATCAACAAACACAAACAGAAGTGATTTAATAAGCAAACCTGGATGTAATTTATTCATCATTTAAAGCTTTTTAATTATTTCCTTTCCTCCGCCGTGACATTTTATTCAAAAACAAACATAAAGAGCGACAGAAATGCACTTTTAACGAAGACGGGGAGAAAAAACCCGACGTGAAATATCAGACGCACAAATTAGCCTCAAAGCCTCGTGTTCGCGGAGCAAAAACATCTTTGCGCTTTCATCCCGACGGCTAATGAAGTGTTCGGAGGGAAAAACCACTCCGTCTCCATGGCAACCGGCTGCTAATCCTCGCTGAAAAGCTCGGGAAGGATCAAGATCGGCCGCACCTGAAGTCGTCCACACACACACACACACACACACACACTGCAAACGTGTGGGTGAATTGTTGCGCTGTGTTGTGAGCGCCACCTGCTGGCGAGAACCAGCTCAAAACGTGGAAGATCACGCTCAGTCGCTAGGTTGTTAGAAAAAAAAAATATATATATATTGGGATAAGTGTTTAAAAAATGCAAATAAAGACCAATTTATAAACAGAAACTGAAACAGAGCAATACCACCAGAAATCATAGGGGGGCAGTGTTGAGTCAATAAGTCAGAAAAACTGACATAGACGAGTTAAAATTTGAAAAGTTGCGGCATAGGTACGATAATAATATTCTTCAATAATGGGACGACTTACATTCAGTGGTTTAGCATTCCGTTTCACGATAAAATAAACTTGAGACTCGGTGCTGCCCCAAGAGGACGAATCGGGGAATGTCCGTGATATAGTTTGGTGCAGACCGTCTTTAGCGTGGCTGAAATGAGAAGACGTGCATCGAACGACTCAAAATTTAAACGTAAAACTGCGGAGAAAAGTACGAGAGAAACAGAAATTAAGCTAACTTTAGCCAGCTAACAGCTAAAAGCTAGCGGCCGTTTCCTTTTCTCAGTGTCGCAGAGCAGCGCTCACTGTACTTTACTGTTTTTAACCTCTATCGTTAACAGTTAACGTTAATTTGACCACAAACGTCGACAAACAACAGCTGACGTTAGTTAAAATTTACTTTATTTAACAAAATATTCTTAGCTTTTGTAGCTTGTTAAAAAACGTGTATTCACTTTCCTGTGATTCGTGTCTTAACGTACGATAAAATGATATCACTGCGTTTTAGAACCATTTTAAACGTTTCTAACGATTCTTCTTCTACTGTGTAGTTTGCGACGATTGTCGCTAGGCAAGAATCTTAGCGTTACAGTACATGATGATACAATATATCGCGACATATTTGGACATGAGCAGCGAGGCGATATACAGTATATTACAGTTTCAAGTAAAAACAAACTCGTACAAAATATATGTTTTCTTTCAGGGAAATAATCATAACAGTCAAACGCCTGCTGCCCACTAGTGGCTGGAGGATTCATTACAACATGAAATCAATATAAGAAAATCACTATCGAGAGTATTTCAATACTGATACAGCGTTTCAAAGTATGGGTGCAGTGTATTACACTACAAAATATTGCAATATTTTTGTGCATAAATATTCTCTTACACCACTGTCTATCGCGACAATCGTGACATTAAAATCTTCGTATGGTTTTTAATCTTCAGCGCTGACCGAGTCTCAGTGGTCACACGGATTATCTTCGCCCAAACGTTCGTCGATGGGTTTACTGAAACACGCCGACTTCCTGAAAGGAGCCTCCAGGGTCCTGACGGCGGTCACGCCCTGCAACACAAAACAACACAAAACAACACAAAATGACATCTAAGAACTCCCTGAATCTTAAAAAAAAACCAAATTAACTTATTATTTTATATTTATTTTCTGGAAATGAAAACAAAACAGAGCGAGAACCTTGACTGACCTGCGTGTGCTGGTAGTTTTCGCTCCAGAACGTCACGGCCTCGTCCGTCTTATAATCGAAACCCTGAAAATGTGACAAGAAAAACACAAGTTTTACTTTGTTGTTAAACGATTCACCTGCGACTAACAATAAATAATTTAACGACGGTGAACATAAACATGAAACATAAATTCTGAACTCTCTTTGGTTCAACATTAGCTGCTAATCTGACGAACAGCTAGTTTATTTTTGCTAGCTAACGTAAATAGATTTATTAGTTTGTACTGTGATGCTAGCTAGCACAAATGGGTAGATTAGTATTAGCTAGTTTATTTTGTTTTGAAAGACAGATAAAAGACTCGGATATGTTTGTGTTAGCTAGTACTTGCTAGCTAAGATAGATATATTAATTAGCTTATATTGTGATGCTTGCTAGCATAAATAGGTATATTAGTATTAACTAGTTTATTTTGATAGATAGATAGATAGATAGATAGATAGATAGATAGATAGATAGATAGATAGATAGATAGATAGATAGATAGATAGATAGATAGAATGTTTGTGTTAGCTAGAACTTGCTAATAAATATAGATAGATTTATTAGCTTATATTGTGATGCTGGCTAGCATAAATAGGTATATTAGTATTAGCTAGATTATTTTGATAGATAGATAGATAGATAGATAGATAGATAGATAGATAGATAGATAGATAGATAGATAGATAGATAGATAGATAGATAGATGTTTCTATTAGCTAGTACTTGCTAGCTAAGATAGACAGATTCATTAGCTTATTTTGTGATGCTAGCTTGCAAAAATAGATAGATATATAGCTTATGTTTGTGTGAGTTAGCTTATTTTGTAAGAAAACTGGGATAAATGTTTATTAGTTAGTTTCTTTTGTTTTAAAAAAATAGTATTGCCAGCTAACTAGATACTGTAAATAGGGATTTGTGTTTGCTCCCCCTCATACGCCAAAATATTTGGTTCATGCCAGACATTGTCCAGGCGCCGTTTACCAGTTCGCTTCTTTAGCTACATTAGCTCGTTTTGCGCCGTTAGCGCTCCTACATTTGACCTGGAGCAGTCTGTTTATTAAACGAAAAAGGGCAGCGCTACACATAACTAGCGCACCTGCGTACTGCGTATGTGTGCCTCTGTTTTTAAAGTTTAGCGTTACTTTAGAGACTCATTTTAACAACCGGGAGTCACGTAAACATGACGTCTTTGTCCGGTCACTCGTCATGGAAACGCGTCATGCGCTAACGTGTGTTAGCGTTAACCGCTGTTAACGTGCCCAGCACTAGCTAAAATCTAAATAAATGATAGCTAGCTCTGTCCCAAGTTTTAAAAAAACATCAGTATCGCAAACTGCTATGCTAACAGCTGAATACATCGCTGGCAATACTAGTTTATATGTCCTCACTGATGCTAAATGAAGCTAAAAACAACATAATTTTGAGCTAACGTTTTCTGTCACTGAGTCAAACGTACCTGTGTCGCCGTGGGAGCGACGGGTTCGAATCCCTCAACGGTGAAACTTCTGTGGGTCGTGGAGCAGAAGTGATTTTCTGGAGTCGGAGCGCACGGTTGAATGTCGGTCGCAAGTCTGCGGAGAAAAGAAAAAGCAGATTATTATCATCAGTGTGGTTAGAAAACCTCCGTATTTAGCACCGATTGAGCCGGTTTGATTGTTAGCAGACGAGTTGACGCGATCGATGTCGCCATTATCCACAGCAGCGTTGGGTAAAAGGTGTAAATTGTGGAGGATCGACAGGTGCGTGAACACCATAATGGGGGGGGGGGGGGGGGGGATTAGTCATGGTGAGCCCACACAGTCCTGAAAGAGGTCTAATCAGTGCAAACAAGTGTGTGGGTGAGTCACGGTGTCTCAAAGGCTGCTGTTGAGGAAGAGAAAATCCTCTTCGTGCCAAGCTTTCAAGGATAATTCCACGAGTCAAGGGTCCGCTGTGATATTTACGCCCCTGAAAAGCAAACAATGCCACTCCGTGAGCCGCTAATGGTGCCGGCGCTCTTTGTTTGCTTTCTAAAGGACAAGTACGTTCTTGGCTGGAGCCGCCGTTTTAGCCACTTAGCAAAAAAGATTCAGCTCACGGAATCGATTATACGTCAGATTAAGTCTATTATATCTTCAGAATGTGTTTCCTGCTTTGTCTGCGTCTGTTAGACGCACTCTTTGGATCGAAAACTGACGCTTCGTAGTCCGCTCACTCCCTCACACCGAACCCCACAGAGAAAATCAACATTTTTAGCTACTGCTGCCTCTTGTGGTCAGTTTGTGTCACTGAGATAAATATAAACAAAGGATTTCAAACGCCAAAGTCACAAATGGGTATTTCTGGGTGAAGCTTCTATCAAACAAGACACAATGGTTGGTCTGATCTGAGCTGTGCTAAAAGTAGTGCCGGGCGCTAGGCTAACGCACGTTAATGCACGGCGCGTTTCCATGACGACTGACCGGAAAAAGAAGCGTGTGACGTCATGTTTACGCGCGGCGACACCGGAGTCCAGGTTGCCGTTTACCAGTTAGCTCCATTAGCTGGATTAGCTCGTTTAGCGCCGTTAGTGTGCCTACAGTCGAACTGGAGCGGTCTGTTTATTGAACGAAAAAGAGCAGCGCTAACAAATCACCAGCGTACCTGTGTACTGCATATGTGAGCCTCTGTTTTTAAAGTTTAGCGTTACTTTTGAGGCTCATTTTAACAATCGGGGAGTCACGTGAACATGACGTCACGTGCGTCTTTTTCAGGTCAGTCATCACGGAAACGCGCCATGCGTTATCGTTGCCGCCGTTATCGCACCCAGCACTAGCTGAAAGCTAAATAAATGATAGCTAGCTCTGTCCCAAGTTTAAAAAAGTCAGTATCGCAAACTGCTATGCTAACAGCTGAATACATCGCTGACAATACTAGTTTACCCTCGGTATTATATGTTCTCACTGATGCTAATTGAAACCAAAAACAACATAACTAGCGTACCTGTGTACTGCGTATGTGTGCCTCTGTTTTTAAAGTTTAGCGTTACTTTAGAGACTCATTTTAACAATCGGGGAGTCACGTAAACATGACGTCACGCGCGTCTTGGAAACTGGTCATGCGTTAACGTATGTTATGCGTTAACGTGTGTTAACCTAGCGCCCAGCACTGCTTTTAGCACACCTCAGATCAGACCAACCATTGTGCCCTGTTTGCTAGAAGCTTCACCCAGAAATACCCATTCTTTTTAACGTGAAAGGGGCTTTAGGCAGCCTTTCGTGTAGCTTTGTAAACCGCTAACTCTCCCACGCAAACTGCTATGCTAACAGCTGAATACATCACTGGCAATACTAGTATACCCCCTGGTATTATATGTTCTCACTGATGCTAATTGAAGCCAAAAACAACATAAGTATTTAAGAATTACGATTAGCAAGGAAGCTAAATCTGCGATATCGTAAACATAAGCAGGTGTAAATTTTACTGGGTTAGCCTTTTGTTCGATGTCCAAAACCACTTCTTCACGTGTTCTAACTGCAGCTGCTCGGTCTGACTGTGTCCGCGCTTGAAAAAACACCTGAACTATGACTTTAAATCAAAATGGCCTCGCGCTCAAACACAACAACCTCGGTGCCCAGACAAACCCTCCGAACTCTCTCTGCTGGACGAGTCGACGGCATGAATCAAATCTGCGTCCGTGTGAACGCGGCACAAAGTCCGGGAACGTTTTCTGTTTTTTTTTTTTTCCGAGACACCGTCTTCTACTGGACAAACAGATTTTCATCTCGGTCGACGGCGGTTTTGCGTTCCTTTACGAGCCGTTGCTGATGACCGCCCGACTCTATAAAGGCCGTCAGAGCGACTGGCACCCGGCGTAAAAACAACACCGTAAAGTATGATTTAGAGACGTCGCGGCGGCGGCGGCGATCGAGCGCTAAAACAAACGCAGACGTGTAAATATGACGTCGCTGTTCTGCAGCACGTTCCCCTCGGAACGACCGTTCTTGCGTTTCCATAAACAAACCGCGCTCAGCGGTTATTTTGCGAAGCATCAAAACAGACTTAATTCACCTTATCACACGGTGGGCGATGTTCTTCTCCAAAAGCTCCTTCCTGGTGCCTGAACCGCGCGGATACAAGAAGGTCAGCATTGAATTCAACGGTAAATGGGTAAAAAAAATCAGCCGATACGAACCCTTGGTCCTGACCCCGGGACTCTTTGGAGGAGGGTACGCCGCCCTCGTCGTCGTCATCCTCTCCAACTTGGCGTCTTTGTCAATGACGAAAACGTCGCTGAATTTGTGCGTCTCCATCGTCGTCGTCGTCGTCTTCTTCTTCGTCTCTTTGTCGTCAGCGGCCGCGCCGCTCGCCTGGAAAAACACGTACACAAAGAACGACAGTCGTTATACTTGTATTTACGAAGAGGAACGGGACGTAAACGGGAACAAGTTAGCAGGAATCGCTGACTCGGCAACAATTGCGGACACAAAAATTGCTGACTCAGCCTCCCATTGTGGGTGGAGCCGATCCCTGACCCCTCCCAAAAACAACGATTGACCTAAAAATTGCTGACTGGGCATTCGGTGGATATCATAATAACAACAGAGCCAAAAATCGCTGACTCAGCATTCCCACTTTGGGTGGATATAGCGACCAAAAAAATTGGGGATTCAAAAATTGCTGACTCAGCATTCCCACTGAAGGTAAATCTAGTAAACTTGGCAACCCAAAAAATGCTGACTCAGCAAAAAAATTGAGGATTCAAAAATTGCCGACTCAGCCTTTCTCTTGTTGATTGTTCTGATGACCTCAAATAAAAAATTGCTGACCTAAACATTGCTGACTCAGCATTCGGTGGATATCATGACAACAACGGAGCCAAAAATTGCTGACTCAGCCTTTCTCTTGTCGATGGATCTGATGACCTAAACATTGCTGACTCAGCATTCCCACTTTGGGTGGATATATTTTAACAAAAAAAATTGGGGATTCAAAAATTGCTGACGCAGCATTCCCACTGAAGGTAAATCTAGTAAACTTGGCAACCCAAAAAATGCTGACTAAGCAAAAAAATTGAGGATTCAAAAATTGCCGACTCAGCCTTTCTCTTGTTGATGGTTCTGATGACCTCAAATAAAAAATTGCTGACCAAAAAATTGCTGACTCAGCATTCGGTGGATATCACGATAACAACGGAGCCAAAAATTGCTGACTCAGACTTTCTCTTGTCGATGGATCTGATGACCTAAACATTGCTGACTCAGCATTCCCACTTTGGGTGGATATAGTGACCAAAAAAATTGGGGATTCAAAAATTGCTGACTCAGCATTCCCATAGAAGGTAATAAACTTGGCAACCCAAAAAATGCTGACTCAGCACACCTAACGTAAAAAGATGCCGTAAAAAAGTAAAACAAATATTAGTTGGGAATTGCTGACTCAGCCTTTCTCTTGTTGATGGTTCTGATGACCTCAAATAAAAAAATTGCTGACCTAAACGTTGCTGACTCAGCATTCCCACGGAAGCTATATCTAGTAAGCTTGGCAACCCAAAAAAATGCAGACTCAGCACACATAACGTAAAAAGATGCCGTAAAAAAGTAAAAAACATATTAGTTTGGAATTGCTGAGTCAGCAAAAATGTGTAATAAAATACAGGAAAACAATAATTGGAAGTACTCAGTATTCCCAACTGCATTTTCTCAGGAAACACAAGCGATATAATTCTTATTTTTGTGTCCGGAAATTTTTAAGAAAAACGCAGTTTTACATATTTTTTGGGGGAATCGTCTCTTAGCTCTCCTGATTGGACCTTATAGTTTTTTTGTTTATTCTATTCCATAGTTACTACCTTTGAAGTTGACGGGAGGTTGTTTTTGTTGTTCATTGTTTTGATTTATAGTGCGTTTTTAAAAGTGCGTATTCTAATAATCTAAACAATACTGGAGTGAGTACGAATGCCTTTGATCTATAGGTGAGTTTTAGAGACGTTCATCTGCCTTTCATATGTTTTCTTGATGATTATTATGCCTAAGAAAGAAGCTCTTATTTTGAAAAGTTGTCTCCGTTGGTCCACGCATTTGTGGTCCGGAATTACAGGGCGTAAGTAAAGTCAGAGCAACCTCACAACGTTATTTTAACAGTTCATCGCACTTCTGTCTTATTTTTTTCACAGTAAATCCGTCGCACGACACGATGTTTGTTAGCGCAAAGTACAGCGTAGAGCGTTGTTAGCGACTGATGTTGATAGCAATAGCTATCTTAGATACGTTTGTGTCCACGATTTGTTCTGAATTCTCGACTTTCTTAACCGTCTTGACCACAATCCCGCGGCAGCTATCATAATATCGTGATAAATATCGTATTCGTACTTTTAAACATTTACCACAGTGCTAACCAGTGTTCTAGCTAATAAAGATAACGTTTACAAACCCACGACGACTGCAGACGAGTAATAATTCCCTCAGGTCCAGGTTCTGTTGCTGGTTCTGATGAGGTTATAATACAATAATACAATAAGCTAACAAGGTTTTAGAGAAGACAACAAAAGCAGCACTGAGACTGAGTCGGTCGTGTGTTGGGAGCTGGACAAACGGTTTCCAGGGCAACAAAGATAAACAATAGAGGAGGAAGAGGAGGGGGAGGAGCTTCATTACAATACAAAGTCTGTCTGACAGTAACCGACACCTGTTTGCGCTGCAGCGTCACCACTGGTAACAACATGAAAAGACTGTTCTCATGAATGATTTATGGGTATGTTTTTGGTTTGGTTTGTTCCGGGTTGTAGGCGGAAGTCGGAATTTCCGACTTCAGGGGGCGTTTGGGCTTTTATTTTGTAAAAATACATGATAAAAAGCTGCAAATACATGACAATGCTACAACAATTATAACAAATGACAACAGCTCTGATTTGATTCGAGCCAATGTTTGACGTTCAACCTTCAAAGTAAAAGATGTTATACCTGAAATTGATTTGATTTCATTTGGAAGTGAATTCCATAACTGACGGCCTTTTAACAAGAAGAAGTAATAAATCAATCAATCTTTATTTATACAGCCCACAGTTTACAAAACATAGTTTGTCTCACGGGACTTCACAGGGTTGGTAACATCCTCTGTCCTTAGACCCTCGACCAGGGTCAGGAAAAACTACCAGGGAAAAAACCCTTATACCCTTAATCGTTTTTGGATTAATATGGGGTTAAATTCTGTGGCCAGATTATAGACGTCTCAACTGGATGGCGGACAATTTAGAGATGACATGTCCGATAGATCGTCTTGTGGGAGTATGTTCCAGATGTTTGGTCCATAACAAACTGAAGGGACTTCCCCATGTTTAGTCCTGGTGACACAGAGGAAACCTGACCCATACGACCTTAGTGGTCTATAGATGGTTCAGAGATGTATTTTTGGGCCTAAACCATTCAGTGGTTTACAGACTAACAGCAGTATTTAAAAAGATCAATTCTTTGTCAGACGGGAAACCAGTGAGCGGAAGGTTCTAGGAAAGGTTGAGTCTCTGAGGGGTTCTCAGTCATCCAGGTCTCAGCATCTTCAGGAGTTTTGATTGGTTTGGTCTGAATCGAGTCCCACGACACAAAGCAGCATCAGATTATCTTCTTCACCGTTTACCGACAGATCCTCAGAGACTAAAAACATCAACGTGATTCCCTCTCCGCTGAGTTTTACACTCCGTTATATTCATGTTGTCTGACGAGAGATCGAAGATTTATTCCTGGCACAAATGTGTAAGTGAGCTTCTTCTAAAGCTCGAATTCCTGAATCCATGCAGCTTTTACCACGAACGTGTGGTCATATCACGTTCTCCTCGATCCTGACGATCCTGATCGTCGTCGTATCATCGGCCCCGTTAAAAAAATGCTCGGAGAAAACCTTTTCAGGAATCTCTTTGTCTCTCCGTCGAGTGTCACTGAGGCTATTTTTACATGGCGTGGTGATTGTATGTTGACCGACCGTCTCCATGACGACCAGCATCTCTGCACATTCTCTTGTTTTTTTCTCTCTTTGACAAACCTGGACTTTAGACGACGTCGCTTTATCTCACTGTGTGAGAGAAGAACACAACAGATCTGAGATCAGAGGAGCTTAAACCTGGACGTTCTGATTGGTCTGACCTTCGGGGGCTTGTTTGCCGAGGCGCGATTGGATTTAATCGTCGACATCAAACATCCATCGGTTCAGACCAAACACAAAAACTTCATCAGTCTGTCAGGAATCCCCTGGTGAATTTAGTTTCACCACCACAAGAAAAACAAGAATTAAGATGTTTGACCTTATCCCTCGGGAAGTTCTCCAGGAGTATGGGGTACCGGACCTCTTGATAAGGGCCATTCAGTCCCTGTACCACCGGTGTCAGAGCTTGGTCTGATTCTAGATACAGATACAGCCATAGGGTGTTGAGGGTGTTCGGTTTGGTCGCCTCAGGTTTGGGTCTAACCCTAACCCGAACCCTAACCCTTTTTGATGTGGTCCTGTTTGCTTCATCAGGGCCGTGATCTTCAACTCTCAATGGAACAGTTCACAATCGAGGGTTTGAAGTGGCTAGGGTGAGAATCAGCACCTCTAAATCCAAGATCATGGTCCTAAGACGCAGGAAAGGGTGGAGTGCCCTCTTCGGGTCGGGAATGGGGTCTTGTTAAGAGATCCGGGCCGCTGCTCCTCAGCATCGAGAGGAACCATCTGGTTCCGATGCCTCCTGGAAGCCTCCCTGGTGAATTTAGTTTCACCACCACAAGAAAAACAAGACTTAAGATGTTTGTCCGTATTCCTCGGGAAGTCCTGTGGGGAGTTCTCCAGGAGTATGGGGTACCGGCCCTCTTGATAAGGGCCAGTCAGTCCCTGTACCACCGGTGTCAGAGCTAGACAGCCATAGGGTGTTGAGGGAGTCCGGTTTGGTCGGCTCAGGTTTGGGTCTCTTCTTTTTTGTAGATGATGTGGTCCTGTTTGCTTCATCGGGCCGTGATCTTCAACTCTCGCTGGAACGGTTCGCAACCGGGGGTTTGAAGTGGCTAGGATGAGAATCGGCACCTCCAAATCCAAGATCATGGTCCTAAGATGCAGAAAAGGGTGGAGTGCCCTCTCCAGGTCGGAATGGGGTCTTGTTCAGGGGTTAGGGAAGTCTGGTCGGTCTGTCCTGGGGAAGAAGGCTCATGAGCCAAAGGATTTACCGGTCGATCTACGTTCCTACCTTCACCGACGGTCACGAGCTGTGGGTAGTGATTGAAAGAACAAGATTGCGGACACAAGCGGCCGAAATCGGTTTCCTCTGCAGCGTGTCTGGCCTCTCCCCCCCTTAGAGAGAGAAGCTCGGTCACCCGGGAGACGAGATCCCGCCGCTACTCCTCTGCATCGAGAGGAACCATCTGGTTTCCGATGCCTCCTGGAAGCCTCCCTGGTGAGGTGATCCGGGCACGTCCCACTGGGAGGAGGGGGAGGCCCCCGGGGAAGACCCAGGACTTACTGGAAGGACTCTGTCTCTCGGTCAGCCTGGGAAAGCTTCGGGATTTCCCCCGGGAAGAGCTTGACGAAGTGGCCGGGGGGAGAGGGAAGTCTGGACTTCTCAAGCTGCTACCCCTGAATGTTGAACATTTAAAAAATTAGGGTTAAAAAATTAGCTAGTTTATCTCTGCGTTGCTTGCTAGATAGACGTGTTGAGTTACTGCAGCCTCGTCTGTCTTTATTACTCATGAACTACATCGGAAACTGTGGTTGTTGTGAAACTCTCCGATCTGGATCTGGATCTGGATCTGGACCAGGACCAGGATCAGGATCAGCCGCCTGTCGCTCCGTCAGATGGAACAGCTCACCTCACAGCTCCTGCAGTAAACAGCTTTGAATTTGACCCGACATCTGTTGAACAATAACATTTGGAAATGTTTACGTTGTTTTAGCTCCGCGAGTTTTGTCTCGCGTTGATCGTGACACGTTAGACATGGGTCATTGAAAGTGCTTGAATGTTTTAATTATGAGAGGTGTTGTGGACACAGTCCACTCTCTCTCTCTCTCTCTGTCGTTGACGTGAGATTCCGTGCAGAACGTGATGTCTGGGAAATTAAAATTCCAAAGAAAATGGCGGAAAAAGACGGACTTTGACCAAAATCCCAAGAGACAATCACTTGTCCGTCAATAAAAGTGCTCTTACAAGTTGTCTTAAGCTGTGTTAGCATATTCAGCCTTTGAATTTGAGACGATTGGTCGTTGAAAGTCCTTGAAAAGTCCTTGGATTTGATGTCAACCAAGGAACGGGAACCCTAAGGTCATGTTAAAAGTGAGGCGACTGCAAACAGTCGGGATTTTGACTGAATCCACAAAAACGAGCCTCTGCTCTGCTGCTGTATACATACAAATGCTCCCTCATTCCGTTCAGTAACATAACTTTATGTCGTTTCTGCTCACACTGAAAAAAAAAAAAAAAAACGAAACTACGTTTGATTTGCGCGCGGTACGAAACGTTTCACGTACGAATAAGTCGGACTGGGTTAAAAAAAAAAAAAATTCTGGTTCCTATCAATCGTCACGAGACAGGATTTTATCAAATCAATACAAAAAACACTAAAATAAACCAGGTTACAGGAAGTCCTGAGTGCATGTTGCGCTCTGAACGAAAACAGACCTCAGTCAGAAAGAGTTGGCAGAACACACACACACACACACACACACACACACGCACACACACACACATGCACACGTTTCAACGACATAATTCAATTTGCGTCTGTGAATTCCTCAGACTCTCTCCGTTAGATCCGCGTCCTGTATTTGCGTAGCTGGAATAACACTTGGGGCCGCGCCGCGCAGACCACCGCTGCACCGCTAACAAAGAGAAGAAGAAGAAGAAGAAGAAGAAGAAGCTGTTGCTGATACGTGAGACGCTCGCTCGGCCTCCAGCTCACCGTTGGCTCTTTTCACGCTCCCTTTAAACTCCTGGGCCTCGGGGTTTTTGTTGTTGTGGTTGGCGGCCGTCAGTGTAGTCAGCTGGTCGGGAGATCTCAGACACAAGCTTCCAGAAAATCCCCGCCTTCTTTGTCCTCTACTATGTCAGGCTGGGCAGTTTGTCTTCTGTTAGTGCTTTTATTTTGTTATTTTGTCCTTCTGTTAGCAACTTCCTGTCTACAATATTTGACGGATCAATACCATTTTTTTGTGACGGGTAGGTGATCACCCAAGTATGCTCCCATTCAATTTTGGTAAGAATCCACCCAACGATGGCGTCGCAACAACCATAAAATACTCAAGAAATCGCCATTTCTTATGAATGGGCAAAACTGCAAAACCAAATATTCATATCTCTGTCAAAATTCATTGGATTTAAGCAATATTTGTTATTTGTATGTAGGATCAGACCCTCTGCCATCATACTAAGTTTCAGCTTGCCCTCCCTTCCCATTTCCCTAATCCTAACCCTGTAAATGTGTCCTCCTGTTAGCAACTTCCTGTCTACAATCTTTGACGGATCAATAAAATTTTTTTGTGATGGGTAGGTGATCACCCAAGTATGCTCCCATTCAATTTTGGTAACATTCTACCCACCGATGACGTCACAACAATCATAAAATACTCAAGAAATCGCCGTTTCTTATGAATGGGCAAAACTGTAAAAACAAATATTCATATCTCTGTCAAAATTCATTGGATTTGAACAATATTTGGTATATGTATGTAGGATCAGACCCTCTACCATCATGCTAAGTTTCAGCCTGCCCTCCGCTCCCATCTCCGTAACCCTAACCCTGTAAATGTGTCCTCCTGTAAGCAACTTCCTGTCTACAATCTTTGACGGATCAATACAGTTTTTTTGTGATGGGTAGGTGATCACCCAAGTAAGCTCCAATTCAATTTTGGTAAGAATCCACCCAATGATGGCGTCACAACAATCATAAAATACTTGAGAAATCGCCATTTCTTATGAATGGGAAAAACTGTAAAAACAAATATTCATATCTCTGTCAAAATTCATTGGATTTGAACAATATTTGGTATTTGTATGTAGGATCAGACCCTCTACCATCATACTAAGTTTCAGCCTGCCCTCCCTTCCCATTTCCCTAACCCTAACCCTGTAAATGTGTCCTCCTGTAAGCAACTTCCTGTCTACATTATTTGACGGGTCAATACAGTTTTTTTGTGATGGGTAGGTGATCACCCAAGTATGCTCCCATTCAATTTTGGTAACATTCTACCCACCGATGACATCACAACAATCATAAAATACTCAAGAAATCGCCATTTCTTATGAATGGGCAAAACTGTAAAAACAAATATTCATATCTCTGTCAAAATTCATTGGATTTGAACAATATTTGGTATATGTATGTAGGATCAGACCATCTACCAACAGACTAAGTTTCAGCTTGCCCTCCCTTACCATCTCCGTAACCCTAACCCTAATCCTGTAAATGTGTCCTCAAGAAATCCCCATTCTTCATTAATGGACAAAACTGTAAAAACAAAAACCATAACTTAGCCAAAACTCATCGGATTCTAACGCAATTTGGTGTGCGTATGCGGGACCAGACCTTCTGCCATCAGACTAAGTTTCATCTAGATTACAGATTTGGCGTCAATTTATGTAAGGTGGTAGTAACTTTATAACCAGTTAAGTTCTACACAGATCCAGAAAGTTCTTCTGGATCCAGTGAATCAAAAATGTCAAAGAATTTCAGGTTTGAACTCTCTGAGTGCTCTTATTTTGGTAGTCTGATTTCATTCCCCCACATCCTGTCAAGTTTCCCGCCTCTGTGATTACTTGCCCCGCCCTGATCACTTTCACCTGTGTGTCCTTGACTGTGAGTCTATATAAAGATGTTTTCGCCGCCTTCACGAACAGCTCGTCTTCAGCTCGGTGTCAACGTCTCAGGGGTTTCTTTTGGGTTTAAATGTATTTATTGTTTAAAAATCTTTGCTTGTTTTATCCGTGCGATTCACCTTAGAAGATTAGAAATGTTTATGTTCTTTAAAGTGTGAGAAAAGCCGGATCATCACGGTTTGAGCGGGTGCTTAAAGTCCTTGAAAACAAAGAGTTTTGTTATAAAGTGCTTGGAAGTGCACTGTGTGACTAATTAACTGTTAACATGATTTATGTCATCTATTTTATTGTGATAAAAGAGTCAAATAAACATTTTGAGCATGAAATGCTTGGATCGTATGAGTCCCATCTATTCTACAACCTCCAGCTCATGTGTTGACCTCCTAATCCCTGACAGCTACACATATACGATAATCTATAGAGGTTAGAAATTATAAAATGACCAAAAACTGATGTGTAATAATTCAAATTTAAAGATATGGATCATTGTGATCTTCTTCCTGTTTTGCTGTTTTCCAAAAACATGTGAAACGCCACTGGATTATTTTACTGACGGGTGTTTTCTGAAGTGAGATTATCATGAGCCTTTAATTTGGCAGCAAAATCTACATCAGTTTAAGTCTACAACGTCTTAAGTACTGAAGTTTGTAAACCACTCACTCACATTGGTAGCCTACTAGCTGCTAATGCTAATGCTAGCATCCATGCACAATAACTTGTACAATACTCAGCATTATATTTTTTAATGCCATATTAGCATGTAAATCACCTACTTTTCAGCCTGAGATACGTTCACTCTCAGTAAAAACAAAATGGCTGCCAGTAGAGATACAAGGGGGAAAAAAACTAGGATTTTAGCCACTTAGCTAATAAAATCTACGTCAGCTTAAGTCTACTATATCTTAAGAACACATTCACGTCTTTATCTTCACTGTTAGACGGACTTTAACAACAGGAAACTGAAGTTTGTAAACCACTCACTCTCCCACACCAAAGCCCATAGAGAAAATCAGTGATTTTAACATCACAGCGACACAGGAGTGCACAGGAGTTGTCGATCCACTGCTGCCTCCATCACTAACTTCATATGTCTTATTTTGTCAATTCGGCTTTTGAAATTCTTTGTTCCGATTAACCTCAGTGACACAAACTCGCCACACGAGGCAGCAGCGGACCAGCGGCTCCTCAAAACGTTGATTTTCTCAATGGGGTTTGGTGCGAGAGAAAACTTACGTTTTCATTCTCTGAAAAACCAAAACTATAATGTATAAAAAGACACATAACATAGAGAAGATGTCGGTTATAACGCAATGAATTTTAATTTTCCACATCTGCAATAATTTAAATATAGATACACAGGATTTCAGTCGTCGTAGCGCGACGTGTCCTAGACCTCCCAGCACGGCCGGTACACCCGTCCCACCATGCACCTCATGTCCCTCCTCTGGACGGGGACGGGGAGGCTCAGGTCCTGGTTGGCGTCGGCGCGTTCGCCCGGCAGCTGGCCGCCAAAGTTGGCCCGGCGTTTGTAGAGCGGAGGAGCGCCGCCGCTCAGCGCCCTCAGGTCCCTCAGGTCCCTCCACAGGCTCGGCGTGGCGATGACGATGAACCTCTGGCCGCCGTCGGCGCCCGCGTCGCCGTCGATCTCCGCGGCCTTGTCGCCGAGCAGCGAGGCGAACGCGTCCCGCTCCGGCGAGGAGGCGGCGGCGGCGGCGTTGTTGTCGTCGTCTGCGGCGGCGCCGGCCTTGCTCATGGGCAGAGCGCCCGACGGCTCGTAGCTGTGGAACACCAGCGCGGCGGCGAAGACGACCGACACGTACGACTGCCTCATGGTTGGACGACCTTTTCTCGTTGGTGGAGAGCGTTGGCGTTGGCGGTTGTAGTTTCTTTCCTTCTCGGAGCTCCTGCTTTCGCCGTTGTGATTCCCGAGGTCCCCGTCGCCGTCTTTTATACGGTTTTCAGCCGCCCTCGTCATGGCTAGCATCGCTGAATGGCGGCCGCGTGGACCTCCCGCGGTGTTCGAGTGTGTTGTTTTTGCCGCAAAGTTAATTAAAAAAATAAACCGTCCCCCAAAGTGACGGCAGATGTTCCGTGGAACAGTCGGGGGCCCCTTTTATTGAGAAGGTGAAGCGCTAATCCAAAATGGCGTCCTTGTAAAACAAGGAGCCCGGATTATACCAACCCCCTCCCCCCCCCCTCCCGTGGAGCTCTTTGTTGTTCTCATTGTTGCAGCTTATTCTCTCTGAGATGATCCGTCAAGTGTTTGTTTGCGGTATCGACGTTTTCTTCTTCTTCGTCTTCTTCTACGATGGCGGCGGCTGACGTGGCGTTCGCGATCCCCCGCTTCTTCTCTCTCTCCTAATTATGTTTGTTTTGTTGACGCTCGTCGACAAATAGTCCGGGTAATTTATGCGGCTGACATTTGAGTCTGTGGGGGTTTTTCTTTGTGTCTGGATTTGCTTTATTTCCTCTCGCACCAAACCCCATAGAGAAAATCAGCGTTTTTTTTTTTATCTCACGTTGACACAGGAGCTACGGGGCAGCCGCTGCCTCGTGTGGTCGCTTTGTGTCACTGTAGTCGATCCGAGAGAAGGTTATCAAAACCCCGAAGTCGCAAAATAAGACGTTCGAAGTCGCCGATCGAGGCAGAAATGGACATTCGGACATTTGGACGACTCCTGTGTGCTGTGATGTAAAATCGATGATTTTTTGTATGGAGTTTGGTGTGAGAGAGAGAGAAAGAAGTTTATATAAACTTTAGTTTCCTGTCTCGAAAAAAAACTGTCTGGTGCAATTTGAGGAAATTGGGGTGATGCGTTTTTTCCTTGATGTGCAAACTTTGATGTAATTATGCAAAATATTAAAAAAATGTACTAAAAAAAATTCATTTTTTTTGTCCTTTTTAATGGTTTAAAATCCCATAAGTAACCATTAAGCTAGGGTTTTGGCACAAAAAGCACTTGGTTTGTGACGTAAAAACACACTATAACGCCTGTTTTATTGGCAAATTGGCGCTATTATTTCACCATTTTTCTCCTCTTTCTTTCAAATGGATCATTTCCTGAATTTCAAAAATTCATGAAAATTATTCCTTAAGAGGTTTGCAAATATTTTCAAATGATCCTTGTTCAGGGCGATGCCGACTATTACTGTGGAAAATTTCAAGTCATTCCGAGATACTTTTTGTTTTCGAGAAGAAAGTCAGCTCAGGGCAAATGGATAATTTCCTGAATTTCAAAAATTCATGAAAATTATTCCTTAAGAGATATGCAAATATTTTCATCAGATCCTTGTTCAGGGCGATGCCGACTATTATGATGTAACATTTCAAGTCATTCCAAGATACTTTTTGTTTTCGAGAAGAAAGTCAGCTCACTGTCAAAGTGCATCAGGGCAAATGGATCATTTCCTGAATTTCAAAAATTCATGAAAATTATTCCTTAAGAGATATGCAAATATTTTCAACGGATCCTTGTTCAGGGTGATGCCGACTATTACTGTGTATAATTTAAAGTCATTCCGAGATACTTTTTGTTTATGAGAAGTGAGAATTCTGCCTCAAATAGTTGGATGGAAATACGGACGACACGTACGAAACATGACATTAAAACATTTGTGCCCATATATGGACGTTGTACAGTTTCAGAAAAACATTAAAAATGTGGTGAATTTCCTCACGTTGACTCTTTTTCCCATCAGCGATGGGAACCCTACGGTTTAAATTGTGTCGTTAATGTCGCTCAAGTGAAGAAAAGTCCAACTTTGAGCAAGAAAAACACAACTTTTCACTCCAGATATGAGATTAAAACTGTGTGGAAATATCAGATTTGTGCCGATATTTCACTTAAGTTTAAAAGTTGGACTTAAAAACATATTTATGATGTAAAAAGAATCCATAAATATCAACAAAAATTACAATATTTAAGTTGTGGCCTTCATAACAACACCTGGGGGTCACAGGTGGTTCCAGGAACCAGAGGTTTGGCACCTTAAAAATAAGAGTTTTTATGTGAGGTCCAAAAATAACATTTTAATCTGTTCTCACAACTTTAAAGGTCTTTATTCAAAGTTAAGACTGAAAATGTGTGTGTGTGTGTGTGTGTGTGTGTGTGTGTTCTTGTACTTGCAGCATACTGAGGACCTGTGAGGGTTTTTAACCAACAATGTGAGGTCATTTTTACGGAGTGAGGACATTTTAGCCGGTCCTCACTTTGTTTTCATTGAAATCACTGCCTTTGGTTGCTGTAACATGCTATACTCAATTTGTCAACAAATTTTATTTTTTTCAAATTTTGGACGACATAGTATAGTAAGACGTTTTTGTCAAATTTTGGACCAAAAATGTTGGGTCAAATTTTTCTTTCAAATTTTGGACGACATAGTATAGTATGACGTTTTTGGCAAATTTTGGACCAAAAATTTTGTGTCAAATTTTATTTTTCAAATTTTGGATGACATAGTATAGTATGACGTTTTTTGTAAAATTTTGGACCAAAAATAAAAATAAAAAAAATCGAAAAAGTTTTCCAGCCCTTTTTGCTCTGGGGCTCCACCTGCAGACACTTTATGGTCCTGCAACCAGTAGTTCTTTGTAGATGTCATTCATGAAGTAGATATTTGTAATTGTGTTGATTTATAAAGTGGAAATGCTGGTCCTCACTTTGTCAGCAACCCAGTCCTCAGTATGCAGCAAGTACAAGAATGCGTGTGTGTGTGTCGGTCTAACGTCACTGTTTTTTTTCTCGTTTTTATAACAAACGACTTTCACTCAAACGAAAACATCTGGAGAAGAAAAGATAATCTCTGCGTCTGGCTCGTCGAGATTATAATCTGTGTGTTATTTAATTTATTTTTTTAGCCTAAACCGCAGCAGCGGTGATTTATCGCCGAGGTTTTAAAGCTGCGCTGCGTCACTGCGTTCGAAAAACAAGCAAAACTATCAGACGTGACCTTTCACCCCTGCGTCAGCTGGGATTGAGCGTCGTAAATCCCACCGCGACGGTCGCGTGACGATGAAAGATAAAAACAGAGGAAGTGAAGGTGGAAAAATCTGGTTATTATCAGACGTTTATTAAAACAAACAATGAACTCGTTCATCACGGGCTGTAAATAAAATTTAAAAAACCACGTGAAAACTCAGGCGACTTTTTTAAAAAGAGCGTGAAATAATCCAGAGCGCGTGGTTTTTCACGCCGTGTGAGGTGATTCTTCTTCTTCTTCTTCTTCTTCACCCCCCGCTGTCCTCGCTCTCATTTCTGGGAAGATCACAAAAACACTAAAAACACTAAAAACACACACAGTGGAAAAATCCAAACAGTCGACAGCGTCGTTAAAGAAAGAAGAAGAAATTCTCTCTCTCTCTCTCTTGAACTCATGAATTCCCAGAAGACGATGACGTCTGCGACGTTTGTTAATTAATTTAACTGAATTTGAAAAGTTTCAGTGTTATTTTATTCAATTTAAACAAAGAAATCATTAAAAACTGAATATATTTTTGATTTGTGGACAAAACAAGACGTTTGAGAACTTTAGGCTGTTCTGTAGGCACGCTAAAGGCGCTAGAGTAGCTAACGGAGCTAACCAGGCTAACGGCGCTAACTGGTAAACTGTGCCTGGACACGTAAACATGGCGTCACGCGTGTCTTTTTCCAGTCAGTCGTCATGGAAACGAGTCATGCGTTAACATGCGTTAGCGTTGACGCCGCCGTTAGCCAGTGTTTAAAAGCTAACGCAACTAACAGAGCTAATGACGCTAACGGCGCTAACTGGTAAACGGTGCCTGGACTCTGTCGTCATGGAAACGAGTCATGTGTTAACATGCGTTAACGCGTTAATGTGCCCAGCACTAGTTTAAATGTCAAAGTGCTAGCCAATGTTTAAAAGCTAACGCAACTAACGGAGCTAACGACGCTAACCGAGCTAACGGTGCCTGGACTCCAGTGCCGCATCACGTAAATCTGGTGTAATTTTTCCAGCACTAGTTTAAATGTCAAAGTGCTAGCCAATGTTTAAAAGCTAACGCAACTAACTGATAAATGGTGCCTGGACTCCGGTGTCGCGAACGTAAACATGAAGTCACTCGTGTCTATTTCCAGTCAGTCGTCATGGAAGCCAATGTTTAAAAGCTAATGCAACTAACAGAGCTAACGATGCTAACCAAGCTAACGGCGCTAACTGGTAAACGGTGCCTGGACTCTGGTGCCGCATCACGTAAACATGACGTCACGCGTGTCTTTTTCTAGAACTAGTTTAAATGTCAAAGTGCTAGCCAATGTTTAAAAGCTAACGCAACTAACGGAGCTAACTGGTAAACGGTGCCTGGACTCCGGTGCCGCGACACGTAAACATGACATCACGCGTGTCTTCTTCCGGTCAGTCGTCATGGAAACGAGTCATGCGTTAACACGCGTTAACGTTGAGGCCGTGAACGTGTTAGCGTGCCCAGCACTAGTTTAAATGTCAACGTGCTAGCCAGTGGCTATGGACTTAATACGGAGGTAAACATCGTGTTTGCTCAAGTTAGCTGAAGTGGCCATGTTGGCAGGAAGAACCAACAAACCACGAGGGTCTGCTGGTAAACTGAACTGCAGAGCTAACGGAGCTAACGCAGCTAACCGAGCTAACGGCGCATAATTACCAAGTTGTTATGATGATTGCGGTCACGTCCTCATCGCTCTGCTCTCTGATGACCGACATCATCATCACTGATGAGTTCAGC
>NC_139802.1:44836226-44978726 GCF_963457635.1 Microchirus variegatus
GACTAGTCGATTCATAGTCCGATTACACCTCCTATGCTTAGTCGGACTAAGACAATAATTCAGTTTTATTAATGTCATGCAAACATGTTAGTCCAACTAAAACCGAGCTAGTCTTAGACTAATAATACCTGGATAATGTGATTCATAGTCCGATTACTCCTCCTGTGCATAGTCAGACTAAGACAATAATTCAGTTTCCTTAATGTCATGTAAACACGTTAGTCCGACTCAAACCGAGCTAGTCTTAGTCGGACTAATACTACCTGGATGGTCTGATTCATAGTCTGATTACTCCTCCTGTGCATAGTCGGACTAAGACAATAATTCAGTTTCCTTAATGTCATGTAAACACGTTAGTCCGACTCAAATCGAGCTAGTCTTAGTCTGACTAATAATGAAGTTACACTGTGTGGTCACATTAAATAAAAAGGTGCATTATAGTAACACATTTAGGGTCAGTTTAATGTAAACATAGATCACGTTAGCTGAAATGCTAATCTGGAACATACTTCTTACGTCAATTATACTTCACACACACACAAAAGACCCCTGAACTGCTCCTTTAATGATGTTGGCGTAGCTGTTTCAGAGCTGAGAGTGAAGCCTTGTTACAGCCAGAGCGAGTGAGCGCTGTGCTTATATCAGCGGCTAATAAGAAAGTGCGGCTGTTGCTCGTCGTTATGGAAACACAACATTCATAAAGGTCATTTGAATGAAAGATAATCTGCGTAGAATCCCTCTTTTTCACGGCTCCGTGTCATAAATGTTTAAAGCGCGGCGCAAAACAAATTAAACTTTTAAAGGCCACAATGTTACATCACATGGCGAATGAATCGCATGAATCAGCCCGCGGCTCTTGTTCGTCACATTAAACGTAAACGATCTTGTGCAGAAAGTGTAATCGCAGGATTCCTGTTCTTTGTTTTTACTGATCTCGTAAATCACAACACAAACACTGATGCAGTTCGGGCTCTGCGTGAGCTAACCTCCGCTAGTCAGCCTTAGCTTCACACTGCTACATATCTCGCTGACACGGCCATCGTCATCATCGTGTTAAAAGTCAGATTTTAGTCAGACTAAGACCATAATTCAGTTTTCTTAATGTCACGTAAACAAGTTATTCCGACTAAAACCGAGCTAGTCTTCTTCAGACTAATACTACCTGGATAATGTGATTCGTAGTCCAATTCATAGTCTGATTACTCCCCCTGTGCATAGTCAGACTAAGACATTGATTCAGTTTTCTTAATGTAATGCAAACACGTTAGTCCGACTAAAATCGAGCTGGTCTTAGTCGGACTAATAATACCTGGATAATGTGATTCATAGTCTGATTAATCCTCCTATGCATAGTCGGACTAAGGCAATAATTCAGTTTTCTTAATGTCATGCAAACATGTTAGTCCAACAAAAACCGAGCTAGTCTTAGTCAGACTTATAATACCTGGATGGTCTGATTCATAGTCCGATTACTCCTCTTATGCTTAGTCAGACTAAGACAATAATTAATAACGTTAGTCGGGGTAAAATTGAGCTAGTCTTAGTCTGACTAATAACACCTGGATAATGTGATTCATAGTCCGATTCATAGTCTGATTATAGTCAGACTTGACCCTGAAGGAGACGACGTATAAAGCTCTGAAAGTTGTTTATTCCCTGTCTTAGTCAGACTACGACCTTAGGACTGAAAATATTTGCTGAAGTTTGCAAACTGTGAGCGAGAACTTGGCAGAACGTGAGTGAGTGAAAGTTGTGTTTACTTCCATTACTTGCAGGAGTAAACAACAACAACAACAACAACAACACATGATCCAGGGAGCCATTGACAGCATTATTTGTATTCTATTGTGTTTTTTTGGTCCTTTACTCACTGATTATCTTCCTTAATTCGATGGTTGAATCGATCGCTGGCACAGGAATCTCCTCGGGGATAAATAGCGTTCTCTGTGATTGGGATTATGTCTGATACAGCGTTCTAACGGCTTCTCATGCTCCGCAGAAGCCAGCAATAAACGTCTGGCTTTACAGCGGACGCCATCGCCCTGGCACTGGACCACGGTTGGCAGTGCCGCGTTAATCCCCCCAGACCTTTGTGTGCGGAGAAGAAGGCCAGTGGAAAAATGAGAAATAAAGAAGCCAGAGTGCAACCACACTGCAGTCTGAACCGGTCCAGTCCGGCCAAAAATAACCTCAAAAATAACCTCCGCGAGCTGAAACAAGATAATCACCTCGTTTTTTTTTCTATCCCTAAAAACAACGACTCCTGCCAAAACATGCATGTAATAAAGCGTTTGTGTCGTCATGACGTTTATGAACGTCTGCACTTTTCTGATTTCACAGATAAGTCAGCGGTTTATTAAGGAAAACACGTTTTTATTTTCATTTACTCGACCTCGACCTCCGCGTGGAGTTCAACTTAAGTTTTGTTTTGTCGACTTATTTGAGCTCTTACTGCTTCTTACTGTCTGAACCCACGTAAAGCAAACTCGATAATCGTGTTTTTATGCTAGCTGTCTTCTCTGCCTGCCCGGGGACAACAGGCGCTAATTAGCACCAAGCTAGCTTTGGCGCAAAGCACTCACAACAATGTATATCTATAATCTATAATCTTGTTTTTATGCTAGCTGTCTTGTCTGCCTGCCCGGGGACAACAGGCGCCAATTAGCACCAAGCTAGCTTTGGCGCAAAACACCCAAAACAATGTGATTGTGGTGAATACCCGGTATTAGCTACTTAGCGAGAGTTGCTAATGTTGCTAAAGCGATTAGCGATGTCATTAGTGATGCATCCACAACTGCTAGCTCTGGCGCAAAGCACTCACAACAATGTGATTGTGGTGAATACCCGGTATTAGCTACTTAGCGAGAGTTGCTAATGTCACTTAAGCGATGCGTCCACTACTGTCGCGTAAACTTTGTCCAACAAAAAACAAACAACAAACATCGGCAACTGGGAGAACAACCCACGTAAAGCAGTGTTTATTGTTATCGGACTCTATAATCCAGTTTTATGCTAGCTGTCTTCTCTGCCTGTCCAGGGACAACTGGCGCTAATTAGCACCAAGCTAGCTCTGGCGCAAAACACTCACAACAATGTGATTGTGGTGAATACCCGGTATTATCTACTTCGCGAGAGTTGCTAGTGTTGCTAAAGTGATTAGCGATGCGTCCACTACTGTCGCTTATACTTTGTCCAACAAAAAACAAACATCAGAAAGTAGGAGAACAACCCACTTAAAGCAGTGTTTATTTGTTATCGTTACCGGACTCTATAATCGTGTTTTTATGCTAGCTGAGTTGTCTGCCTGCCCAGGGACAACAGGCGCTATTTAGCACCAAGCTGGCTCTGGCGCAAAGCACTCACAACAATGTGATTGTGGTGAATACCCGGTATTAGCTACTTAGCGAGTGTTGCTAATGTCGCTAAAGTGATAAGCGATGTGTTCACTACTGTCGTGTAAACTTTGTCCAACAAAAAACAAACAACAAACATCGTCAGCTGGGAGAACAACCCACATAAAGCAGTATTTATTGTTATCTTTACCGTACTTTATAATTGTGTTTTTATGCTAGCTGACTTGTCGTCCTGCCCGGGGACCACAGGCGCTAATGAGCAACAAGCTAGCTCTGGCGCAAAAAACACTCACAACAATGTGATTGTGGTGCATACCTGGTATTAGTTATTTAGCGAGAGATGCTAATGTTGCTAAAGCAATAAGCGATGTGATTAGCGATGCGTCCTCTACTGTCGCGTAAACTTTGTCCAACAAAAAACAAACGGCAAATCTGCAACTGGGAGAGCGACCCACGTAAAGCAGTGTTTATCGTTACCGGACTCTGTAATCGTGTTTTTATGCTAGCTGTCTTGTCTGCCTGCCCGGGGACAACAGGCGATACTACAAGCTACTTAGCAAGAGTTGCTAGTGTTGCTAAAGTGATTAGCGATGCGTCCACTACTGTCGCGTAAACTTTGTCCCACAAAAAAAAAACATCGGCAACTGTGAGAACAACCTTGTACGAGAGCTACATTTAGTAGTTTTGTGTGTCTGGCGACGATATCCTGAAGAAAACCTGGAAGTGGATCATCCCTGGATCGCACAGAGCCCGCGAAGGCCGACGCATTCAAGGCCTCTCGGTGAAAACAGACGCAGATTTTCATATTGTGGTTTTATTCAAAATTCAATTTAGTCTTTGGCTTAAAAACGGACAAAAAAAAATAAAATCTTTCTCTCGCGTCTTTGAAAAGAAAACACGACACACACACACGGACGAGAGAGAGAGAGAGAGAGAGAGAGCGGCCTTGAATGCGACGCCGCGAACAGAAGAAGGTGAAGGTGTTCTGCAGAGAATCCCATTCACACCTGCTTCAAACCACCACAATGGCCGCCTTCATATCTGCCGCCGTGTGACGGCGAGCGCGACGAGCGGGTCAGCGCAGTTCAGGAAGCACGGGGGCTTTTTTATTTTTATTTGAGAATCCATAAATGGTGAACATGAACGAGGCCGCTGTGTTTATTTGTGCTAACCCTAACCCTAACCCTAACCCTCCCTCGCTGGCTGATCTGCGTGCCAGCTGCTCGCCTGTTAGCGCCGCGCCACAGAAACCCCAACAGCGCCGCCACCAGCTCACTGTTTGTTTGGCGAGAGAAGGAAAAACGCTGACTCACTTCTGAAGGGTGCACTTGTGAAATCGTCTTTTGGACGATGTTTAGACTTCAGACGATGATCTGTGCTGCAGGAATCCTGAAATCTGTCTCGACCTCAGAGGATTTGTTCAGTCGCTCGACGTGACGGCAACGTTTTGCCGCGTTTGAATCCAAACAAAGACGGAATAATTGGCTGAAACCAACAATAACAACCACCGCGCTCTGATACGACGTCCTCAGGGTCACTCGGGGGGAAGAATTACAAAAATTGACGTTTAAAGGTGCATTATGTAATAAATCTAAAGCAACTAAAGCCATAAAATCCTCCTAATATGTCACAGAGACTCAGGAATAATGTTCATGTAACAAACTGAACTCACCAACAACAACAGTACAGACTAAATATTTGCATTAAAAAAATATATTTTGCAGACTGCAAATCATGTTTTGGCGTCATGTGGCGCCACCTACCGCCGTCTACCAATCATTGCAGTCAGTAGAGTCTCAGCTGCCGAGCAACCACGGGTTGCCAGTTACGTCAGAAAACGAAACTTAAAAAATACCTCGGTATTTTTTGAATTTGAGTAACTGTAGTTTTTGGCCACATTCTTACATATGGCGCCTTTAACGCTCATCAAACTGAAGTTCCAGCATCTTGTCAAGCGCAAATTTGCTTCGTCTTGCTCTTTATTGTGATTTGGGTCACCTTTAAAAACTGCCCGCACGAAGAACCTGAGCGTCTTGCTTTGAAAACACAGCAGAAACACAAGAAAAAAAAAATCCCATTTTAGCCACTAAACAAAAGTCTACCAATCATTGCAGTCGGTAGAGTCTCAGCTGCCGAGCAACCACGGGTTGCCAGAAAACGAAACCTAAAAAGACCTCGGTATATTTTGAATTTGAATGTAGTAACCGTAGTTTTTGGCCACATTCTTACATATGGCGCCTTTAATCGTCTTTGGGCGCCTCCTACTGTTGGACCTCGGTGAAACAACGGTTTTCTCTCTCTGGAGCTACAGATACAAAGACTCGTCACTTAAAGCTAATGGACGTGAGCGGAGCTTAGCGGAGTGGGAGCTGTTATCACTTTAACCCGTTCACAGCTGAGACCCTGGAGGAACCAGAGCCTCCATCACCATCATCATCATCATCATCCTCAGGGGGATTCTCCAGAAAACACCACCACCTGCCGTCCTGCATCACGTCAGCCATCGTCAGGGGTCGCAAAAGGTCAACGCTCTTAAATACCTGAAACGCACAGAAAAACAAAGCCTGAAGCTTCTCATCATGTTCTGGGATTAGTCCTCCCTTCCTTCCTTCCTTCCTTCCCTTTTTTCTTCCTTCCTGTCCTTTCCTTCCTCTGTCTGTTTTCCACAGAGTGATGATGATGATGATGATGACGATGAGGCTCAGTTATTGTGGAAAGCCGGGCTTTTAAAGCCACAGATGATGCTGAGGGTTCATACCTCCGGGCTGAGGTCACGACTCAGCAGTCGTATCACTTTACGAGAGTGAGAGAGAGAATCTCCTCCTCCTCCTCCTCCTCTTCCTCCTCCTCCTCCTCCTCGTACACTGACAGTCCTGATGATGGAAAAATCAAAGCCTGTGGTCGTGGAGCTCGAGAGTTAGAAACGAGAGGGAGTTTCTAACAAATTTACATCAAAATGACAAAAAAAAAACCTTTCATAAAACATGAGTGTTTCCCAAACACTGGCTCGTGGACCCACAGATGGGTCACGGGAGCTTTGTTTTGGGTCCTCGTGAGTGTGGATTCCGCATCTCCTCTCTCTGGAACACTCGAACGTCTCGGTTACGCCGCGGTCTGTTGTTTTAATCAAAGGACGAATACGTTTTCCAGATTATGAAGACGTGGATTTTCTTTCTTTAACGTCCCGACCGTCCCGAAGCGGAGGCTGCGATGATGTCATCGCCCGCCGGGGCAACGACAACGTTTCCTGATGATGTCGTCGCCTAATGACGTAGTCCTAATACTTTATAGTGTGGTTGTATCGATTATATTATGCTTTAGCACGTCATCACACAGCCTTTTCACAACAGGAAAACTCTCCCACACCAAACCCCATAGAGAAAATCATCAGCGATTTTAGCTCACAGGGGTCACAGCAGCCGCTGGTCCGCTGCGGCCTCGTGTGGTCACTTTGTGTCACTGCGGTCAATCCAAACGAAGGATTTCAAACACCAAAGTCACAAAATAACACATTTGGACTCAGTGACGGAGGCAGAAGTGGATCAACAACTCTATTTTTATTCTATTTTTTCAAAGCAAGACGCTCAGGTTCTTCCTGCAGGCGGCGCTAAAACAGTGTTTCCCAGTTTTTAACAGTGACCCAAATCACAATAAAGATCAAGACGAGGCAAATTTGCGCTTGACAAGATGCTGGAACTTCAGTTTGATGAGCCTTAAAGGCGCCATATGTAAGAATGTGGCCAAAAACAGTTACTACATTCAAATAAAAAAAATACAGAGGTCTTTTAGGTTTTCGTTTTTCTGACGTAACTGGCAACCCGTGGTTGCTCGGCAGCTGAGACTCTACTGACTGCAATGATTGGTAGGTGGCACCACATGACGCCAAAACATGACTTGCAATCTGCAAAATATGTTGTTATATATGTTACATGAACATTGTTCCTGAGTCTCTGTTGCTTTATATTTATTACATAATGCACCTTTAAATACAACAAATAATGAGAATGGAAGCATATCGCCCCCTAGTGTAGTGGAGGTGGACACACGTCATCAATCACTCCCTGCTAGTGTCAGTCTCCATGGACATGGACTTCCTGCTTTTTAGTGTCGCCTAAAGACTGAATATAAACATCGTTTAAAAAGTGAGGCCTAGGAAGTAGTAGGAGTTGGCCACCAGGGGGCGACACCACTGTTTGAATCAAACATCAATAGGGAACCCATATGAGTGGACAGTTGGTGTTGTGATTGGCACCGTCCAATCAGAGCCTGGTTGAGGGGACGTCCGGTCTTCCAATGGTTAAAATTGGGGATTTTGAGACTTTACAGTCGGGAGTTTCGTTCCCTAAACAGAAATCTACGTCCGCTTATAAAACATCCTGTATATATTATGGTTACCTACCATTGTTTATATCGTACATTTATACACGATTATGCAATATCCCCGCTCTTGGTGTGCAGACTGAAGCAGTAAAGGATGATGTGTGTGAATTAAGAGCACAAAAACCCAAGTTCTAGACTTTAATTTTACCAGCAAACTCAGGGGGGAAAAAAAGATCTAAACATCTTAAATTGGCAGGAGAAACCATTTTCAAGCCAACGTTGAAAACCTAAGGTTGTTTGAAAGCAGACGTCTTTGAAGCTCAGACTTGTGGGTCAAACCAATATCAAGAGTGTTGTAGAAAGGACCTCTTTAAATCCACTTGGAATTGTGGAAGATGAAGCACAGAACGCTGCTGCCACTTTAAAAAGGCAAGTTGCCCTTAAATGCAGCAGAAATGTTGGTTTAACTCCATCCTAAAGTAGTTTGTTTCAATGGTTAAAGTCTATGGAACCAGTGATACGCACACAACTGGTCTTACAGCGCCCTCTGGTGGTGATTGAATGCACGACAGACAAGAAAAATCTGGTGAAAACCATTTAATAAATGCTTTACAGGTAAAATCAGTTTAAAAAGTATCGCTGTACATTTACACTTTCACACGTTAAGAAAATAGCATAAAAAAGTAGAAACTGCCTCGTTTTAGACCTCAAACACGGCCGGACGTTGTGAAAACTGGGGTTTGACCGACTACGAAAACACACGGCGACGTCTCGACCGTCTGCCACAAAGACGTCCGGGTGCGAACATTAAGTAGTGTGTTAAGAACAGACATGCGATAGTGGTGAGGTGGTGGAATTACAGTCACTGGAGTCGTCTCTGAGGCAGAGACTGAACTGCGGCGAGATACGAGGTCTAAAAAAAAAACACATTTGAGGGGAAAAAACGGCCATTAGAAAACACGCAAAACCGCCCGTGATGGAGTCACATTAAAATCTTAAGTTACAACTGTACAAATTTAAAGCACACGGTGCCAAAGACGCGGGCGCCGTCGTCTCACTGCGCGATCTGCTTCGCCAGTTCCTTCACCACCGAAGACTTGAGGTGCGCGACGGTGGCGATCCTCATCTGCTTCGACGTCGAGTATTTGCTCTTGACGGCCTGCGGGGGGGGGGGGGGGGGGAGACGGACGGCGTCGTTAGACGCGAACAATCGAAAAAACCAGAGACTCGAGGAGACTCCGTCAAAAGAAAGCCGAGTACTCACAATGTGCTTGGTCAGCCCGTCGTTGACTTTGACGACGTTCTTGGCGATGTGCGCCATCACAGGAATCAAACTCTCTGCTGTGTAGTCCATGTAGTGCTGCAGCGTCACATCCTGAGGAGAGACGAGAGAACGTGGATCAGCAAAACGCATCTAATCGGGCAGCCATTTTGGAATCCGTCTTTCGAGATGGAGATTAGATCTTAACACTTGGAACCAAATGCGCCATTTCGGCAGGAGAAACTGTCCTATTCCACTCCAGAGACGGGTTACTGGGCTCTACCAGAAGAAGCGCAACTCGTTTCTTCTCTGGTCCGTTCATAGAAAGCTAAAATGGTGGCTAGCTGTTGTGTCCTATAACGACAGAGGAACATTTCACTGGTTCAAAGATCCTCACTACAGTTGAAGCTCCTATAAGGAGAACCCTTGAGGTCTTCAGTTGGCTTTAAAACTGAATCGTAGTACTTTACCCAACCAAAATGGTGGCTTCCATAGAGCGCGCCTCTCTTGATATGAATTCTTAAGACATTGGAGGCAACTCCTGACTATTTTTCCGTGAAAACCTTTCGCTCACCCATTCTCCAGCATCCAAGACCTTGAGGGTCAGAGCGAAGGCGGCGCAGGCCATCATGGAAGGAGGGTAGTGGACCATCTCGTAGTCGCCCATGGTGAGCTCCAGGAGGTATTTAGCCAGGGTGTGCTGCTCGGCAGTCACCTGGCCGGAGAGAGAGAGAGAGACGTTAGCGTCTGAAGATACAAAAAAAAAAACCTTAAACCGTGCGAGCGGTGGTTTCTCCCCCTCCGACTGTACCTCGTAGATCTTTGAGGCTCTCCTGAGGAACTGCAGGGGAAGCGGTCGGCCCAGCTGGAACTTGATGGTGCGCAGGATGGTCATCTCCATGTCGCGGATCTGGGCGGTGGTGTAGGCGCGGTCCGTCACGTAGGCGAAGTCGGAGATCTCGGGCGGGTACATCTCCTCGTACTTGGAGGCGAGGAACATGGCGGAGACCCCGACCAGCTGCAGCTGCTTCTTGGGGACTGGGTGGTCCTGGTGGAGATCGGTTCGGGATTAGTCGGCAGATCTTTACGGTTCTTAATATTCCTCTTTAAAAAAGGGCAATTCTCACCTGAAGAAAGCGGTCGATGAGGGCCACCGTCATGTACATCGTCTCCTGCAGCAGACGAAACTTCAGGCTCACTTGCACCAGCCAGTCGACGAGGATGGCTCTCATGTTCCCCGTCACCTCCTTCCCCTGCAGGTACGTGGGTCGGACGTTCTGCTCAACCTGGTGGACGACAACGCCGGATTAGAACCGGACGAGACGAGCACACGGGGACCAACGTTTGACACGAAGTGAAAAGGTCTTGCCTCGAGCTGCCGGAGATACTTGTAGATGTCCTTCACGTACTCGCTGCAGAGCATGGGGTTGTCGTAGTCGTCGGCGTCCACGTCCTTGACGGCGGTGTGGAGGATGACGTCGGAGAAGGCCTGGCAGAGGTCGCCGGGTTCACAGCCGGACGTCTCCATCGGAGTGGGAGACTGTGGTTCTGGAAGAACCTGGAGGTGGTGGTGGGAGTGGAACATCATGACATGAGCTTCCAAACACATCCAGACGGACGTGAAGGAACACCCGAGCGTCAACTCACCTGGACCTCGGGCTCTGGCTCTGGCTTAACGGGAACGACATTTTCCTGTTGTTTTGGTGCGACCACTTTCTCTACTTTGGTCTTTTTCGTCGCCTCGGTCTTGACGTTCTGAAACAAAAGCAGAGTTTGGTGTTTGAGCAGGAGCAGATGGTTCAAATAACCAATATCATTTAAAAGAAAACAGAAAAACAGCAGCTTGCATCCAGGATGGTGCATCACTGCCATCTACTGGGCCAAAGAGTTAATGCACAGAGCTAATCAAAAGTGAAAAGAATCTTAAATTGCACTTTTCCATGTTATTGTATTCCATTAAATCCATTTAGCCTCTTGTAGCATAGTGCATTTGTTGTTTTTATACAAGAAATGCATTTCTTTGGAGTCACAACACTCCATGTGCTGGATGTTTATCGTTGTATATAAACATTTTAAATCAAATACAAGCGCTTTAAATTCAGCAAAACAAATGTAAACACACTGGATTTTACTGCACTTTAATAACGACTGCTAATTTTCATATGATGCAGAATACACTCAAATGTGCATTATTCAGTTAGAACACCGTTGCTCTAAAGTTTAAAAGGTCACAGAACAAAAAGATGCATTTGCAGCCAGTGCAAAAACTTGAATTATTTTGTTTTACAATATTTACGCCATCCATTTACCTTCAAAAATTATGATTTATTTGCCCAAAACGCCTTAAATACATACTCACGGTGACTGCATTGGATTAATTGGCGTATTTGAGCTTCCATTTGATAAACACAAGGAAGTAGCACTTAGCAACGGGCCCTACTTTAGCAAAAAGAGCTAATAAATAAGCTAAGGTGCTGAAATGAGAACACATGGTGAACATTAGCTGGTTTAAATGAATAACAATGACATTATAAAGATGTTATAGCACAGGTTACAGAAGCATATACACGTTATATTATAAAGATTTACCTTTTTCTGGACTTCCTTGGTCACTGCGATGTTACCGATCTCACCGAGGGCCGCGCGAGGCTTCGTGGGCCCGGTCACGGAGCAGGCCTTAACGGCCATTTCGGCCCTGGAGGAAGCCAAGCGGTTCTATAGAACGAAAGGAAAAGAAAAAATACGTTTAAAAACATGAAATAACACATTAATAAAAGACAGCAGGACTCGGATATTTAATGCACAACTGTGGATAACCTGACAACACCCATGAAGGACGAGGAGGCTATACAACAGCGAGTATTTTAGCGAAAATCAACATGCAAATAAAGCATATTTTGCTTAAAAGTGAGATTAAATGCATAGTTGAGAGAATAAAAGAGAGTGTAAATAAGGTTTAAAGACTTACTCTGGTAACACGGAGAGCCATTTGTGCGAGTAGTTGGTCTCAGCGGTGGATACTGGAGAATGATGCGTTGTAGCACAGTTTTCACTGCACCGGTTTAAATCCTCGCTGGCTTCGCGCTGATTGGCCGAGACCGGGACGACGCCAGCGTCTGATTGGTCGAGCGCAGCTGCTTCAAATGCGTTACCGGGGCAACCAGTGGTCACGTGTCACAGCTCACTTCCTTTTTCCTGTTTTTTTTCGCCTGCTTGTATGTTTTTAATTTTTAAATCACACTTTGTGTGTTTAAGTCGTTATTGTCTGATGTTTGTATCGCTACATTTATGTTTAAATGGTGCTGTTTTCTTGTCTAATGTTGAAGTTTAATGTGTTGTCGTGTAAAATGGCCGCTACTTTGTGTGTAATAGAGAGTATTATGACCATTAATCTACTGATTAAAAATTATAATAACTTATTAATTATTAGTAGGTGTGGTTTTCAAACAAACAACTTTAGGTGACTTTTAAGGATGACCGAAATAAATATAAAATGTATAAATACATAAATGCAAAAATAAATTTGGTAACATTTACTTGTTAATAGTAATAGTATTTTTTTTTTATTATACATATATTTATTCATCTTGTATTTCATTATTAATTAATTAATTAATTTATTTTTTCATTCATTCATTCATTCATTTGTGTATATATATATATACACACAAATATAGATATACATATATTAATTAATTAACGATGAAATACCAGTATGAATAAATAAATAAATAAATGAGGAATTAGATAAATAAATAAATCGACTATTAAAAATACATTGATAAGTAAATATATCACATTTATTTTTGCATTTATTTATTTATTTATTTATACATTTTATATTTATTTCCGTATTGCTGTATGTCATTTATCAGACCAAATTATTACTCGATAATGAGTTGCAGCTCGAAGCGCCTCCTTATCGTTTCGATTTCATATACTGTATTTGTATTTAAATAATAATAATAATAATAATAATAATAATAATAATAATGATAATAAATGTATCTTAATCGTGTTTAATCTTCATTGATTAAGTCTTTAAAGCCTTTTTTTTTACCCCAAACACATCAAAGGAAACTTTTTCCTATACTAAATTCCCTGACCTATACTCCAGTCCGGTAGGTGGCGATCGACTAGTGTCGCTCATTTAAACCCAACAAATAAAGCAGAAGACGAAGAAGAAGAAGAAGACGAAGTACCATCAGCAGCAGGAGCAGGAGCTGGAGCGGAGCGTCAGTGAAAACACAGCCGAGACTGGAGAGAAAGACACCGACCTGCATTCAGTCAGTCACCGACCAACCAAACACCTAGACGGCCCTAGTTATCGTTCAACTCCAGCCTTAACTAACCTGTTTACTTCGTCAGTCCAGAAGTTTTTCAAACAGTTTCTCTCGCACGACAAAAGGTAAGTTTGCTCGTAAAAAGCCGAGTGAGGAACAAGTTGTTGTTGTTGGGGATGAGTTTCGTGGAAGTTTAGCTGTTAGCTCTTAGCCTTTCACGTTCATTTGACATTTGTTTACTCAACTCGCCAAGTGTTAAAGAGAAAATAGTCATGTTTTACATAACACGTTTCGTTTAAAAACGTTATTATCCACATTTTAAACCTCGCTATAAGAGCACAACTTTTAATTTTTAACAGTTCCGTGTTGAACGTGGCTCACAGTCGGGCTCTATCACGATGTTGTTTTCTTTATGTATGTTTCATTCACTCGTTTATTCCCTATTGTAAAAAGACCATACATGTGTGTGTTTTTGTTTTTGTAAATTAATGTCAACATAGATCGGTTTGTGCGTGTGCGGTGGAAAGAAGAGAATCAAAGCGGAGACAAAGCACACACAGTCAACAACACAGCAGTTTTTCGGATGTCGCTAACACCTAGCACGCTAGCTAGCTTAGCAGGATGCGTACATTCACCGAAACGGCGAATAAAACAAAATAAAAGTTATGACTATTTAGTAATAAGCGATGCTATTGTGTAGCTATAATGCCAATTCGTGATCGTAAAATGCATTTTATGGAGGGGATTGGGGGGTGGCAAGACGCTAGCAACAGTAGCTGTTAGCCTGCTAGCATGACTCGGTGGATTTGTGGAAGTGACACGACTGTGGCCCGGTGTTTGTCGAGCTGAAACAGATGACTGCAGCAAACATCTCTGCGTGTGTGTGAGTGTTTGCCGCTCTCGTCTGTTACTATTTCTATTTTTTAACATTAATTCACGCTCCGTTTTGGACTCGCAGTGCGGCTAAAGTGGAACATTTAACGCAGAAAAGCAGCTCGAGTGCAAGAAATGATGACCGGAAAGTTAAAAATAACATGGATGTGTGTCACCTGCAGTACCAAAATAAGGCATCTAGAATATTCTGTATTAATTAATGTATATATTAAAAGATAACACACCACACAACAGGTTATATATTTTTGTAATATGGCTCATGAATAATATCTGGATATTTTTTAGACTATATCCTGATTATGTGAGAGTTTTGTGGGTGTAAAGATGCACACAGGTTGTTTTTCTGGACAGAAACTGAAAAGTTTCCCACGTAAACATGCGTGTTTTTCCCCATAACATCTGTTTGCCTTAACCCTTTAAGGTACTACTCAACCATTTGGTCGACCACACTTTAAGTCACTATATTTCATTGAAAAACGCATCAAGCTGAACTCGCTAACACTTAAATGAGACTTGTTCTGAATGTTGTACTTTATGAATAATGAAAACCAGGTTTATTATGAGCAGATGTCTCAACCGTTTGGTAGAGGCCTGTATCTGAAATACTGTAGATTCTAATTAAAAAGGAAAAAAGAATATATATATATTATTGATTATTGGTATTGTTATCATAAGTAACTAAAATAATAAAAATGCAAATAAATAATTTTCCCTTTGCTTTTTTCTTGGTGCGTACCTTAAAGGGTTTTAATGTCCGCATTTGTCCTTAAACTTCCACAGCGTTTATGATCTGTATGACACGATCTTAAAATACACGTTTTATTACCGTATTTTCCAAACTACAAGGCGCACTTAAAAGCCTTTAATTTTCAAAAATAAAACGACAGTACGCCTTATAATCCCCAGCGCCTTATATGTGGATCAATTGGTAAAGTTTGCCTTTATCTGTTTTGTTGACATTCCCTTTAGCACAGCTCCTTCCAGTGGACGCATAACGCAACCCCGGTCAGACGTTTGACTGCAATATCTTCTATTCTATGCGCCGTATAATCCGGTGCGCCCTATATATATGAAAGCGGTTCTGAAATAGGACATTCATTGAAGGTGCGCCTTATAGTGCGGAACATACGGTACCTTTCATTTCAGACAACACCTGCTTTATTTCTTTAAATGAAGGATATTTATTTATAAACAATGACTATGTGGTCACATTCTGCCATAACACATACAATTAGGCTTCAACAGCCTGTAAAAAACGTGAAATGTCATCACAGATACCTATAGCCTGATTCCGACTATACGTGTGCCGAGTTCCTAGTCGGTGTCAGACGAGGATACGGATGTTTTGGCGTGGTGACATCATCATCCTCATCATCATCTGCGACTGCAGGGCTCCCTCCGTCTCCAGGTCGTCTAAAAATAGAAGTTCTCACAGCGGTGCTCTTCTGAGGAAACGCGTGGTGTCGAGACCAGTGTCACATTGCTCTCGTGCGATGGAGGAAACCTGTCACACGCACACACACACTCTCTCGTGTATGTGCAGATCACGGTGGTGAAACCTCAGTTCCCCCCTGGAACCAGATCTTTGGTGGCGTGTTCGCTTCACTTCCCTGTTTTTCACCGGCGACTGATAACAGACACTCGTCCCCGGAGCGACGTGTCGACGCGCAGCTGTCGCGATGGGCTTTTTATAGGACTGGGCGATATACGGATATCACATCTATATATGGCGACACGAGACGAGATACGCTGTTGGATCATGGATATCGTGATAAAGTGTCCGTGATGACATTTCGATAATCGCTAAATATTATACTTTAAAGGTGCATTATGTAATAAATCTAAATGAATAATGTTCATATAACAAACTGGACTCACCAACAACAACAGTACAGACTAAATATTTGCATTAAAAAATATATTTTGCAGACCGCAAATCATGTTTATGTTTTGAAATCACGTTTTTGGCATGTGGCGCCACCTACCGCCGTCTACCAATCATTGCAGTCAGTAGAGTCTCGGCTGCCGGGCAACCACGGGTTGCAAGTTACGTCGGAAAACGAAACCGAAAAGACTTCTGTGTTTTGAATTTGAATGTAGTAACCATTTTTGGCCACATTCTTACATATGGTGCCTTTAAATATGATATATTGATTAAAAAATACATGGAAATAACACATTTTTAAGTCACTTAACACTTAAATATCCTTCATTTAACATTGAAAATCCAACTAAGTCTCCTCCCGTCATTACTAGACATTATATCCTGTGTGTGTTTGTGTCTCCAGGTCCGCTCACTAGGCAGCAAAACAGCGCCATGGCTCAGGAGACCAATCAGAGCCCGGTTCCTATGCTCTGCGCCACCGGCTGTGGTTTCTACGGCAACCCCAGGACCAACGGCATGTGCTCCGTGTGCCACAAGGAACACCTGTCGAGACAGAACAACGGAGGAGTGGGTTCACTGAGTGCTTTGGGTAAGAACTGCCGCGTCGGCTGCACCACCTCTACCCCCACCTCCCCACCCCTCCAGTGTCTGACCCCCGGTGTTGAACTGCTCCTCCCCACAGGCGGCAGCAGCAGTGGCTCCTCGGCCGAGGTATCTGCCATCCAGAGGCTGGAGGCCACTTTAAACAACGCCGCGGCAGCCGCCGTCGCCGCCGCAGAAGCCTCGGCTGAAGCCGCTGCTTCGGCGGAGGCTGCTGCCACGGAAGCGCTCAGGTGAGTCACTGCCACCACACCACCGTAAAGTTAAATACTAACGGGGCTATAAATAGCACCTGCTCTCTGTTTGGCCTCCCGGGCGTTTTCGTGTAGACGATGATGATGATGATGATGATGTCATAGTCTCAGCTTCTTCTTCTTCTGTGTTTGTAGATTGTTGTCATCTACGCTACCGCTCAGAAGCTTGGGCTCACTTAGAAATGTCATTATTTTTTGAAGGAAAAGCACTTTTTTATCAATGAATATAACATTAAATGAATCAGAAATACACTCTATACCAGGGGTTCTCATAGTTTTGATACCCGAGGGCCAATTTAGGAACCCAACATTGGACTGAGGGCCGCCAAAGGAAAATAAAACAGAAAGAAATCCCATTTGTAATAATTTTAATGACCAGATTGCAGTTCTACATTTTAGCGTTAAGTAATATAAGTGTTAATATAATAACGCTTTATAATTTACTGGGTAATTACCCAGTATTTTGGCCATTGTTCTTACCTTCTAATTACAGGTTAATACCAAGTAACACATTTCTGTTACCATATATTTACTGGGTAAATAGCTAGTAATTGGGGGCTGTAGCTACCTGCTTATTACCAGCTTATAACCCAACAATACACTAAAATTCACCATATAGAAGCCAGGTAAATACCCAGTATTTTTGTTTACACTTATTGGTCTGTATCCAGTAATGTCCAATAAATAAACCAATGCTCTATACCAGGGGTCACCAACCTTTTTGAGATGAGAGCTACCTGAAGGGTAACGAATAATATGGAGGGCTACCACATTAACATTTTATTTTTTTTGTTTACCATTTAAATGATTAATATTATGCATTCACCTGCATACACATTCATTCCAGTGCTTACTCCTAACGATTACCAGTTTTTATAAACAATATCAAAGATATTTTACTGAGTGATCATACGGATACATGCAAGTGAGGTGAAGTGAAGTGAGCCCGCGGGCACCGTATTGGCTGCCTGAGGGCTACCAGGTGCCCGCGGGCACCACGTTGGTGACCCCTGCTCTATACCATTGGTTCTCAAAAGTGCGGCCCGGGGCCAATGGTGGCCCGCAGAAACATTTCTGGCGGCCCAGCAATGAATTACATTTGATAGTTTTAATCCAGGAGCTACTAAAGCTTGTTAAATGTTTATTGGACATTACTGGATACAGACCAATAAGTGTAAACAGAAATTCTGGGTATTTACCTGGTTTCTATATGGGGAATTTTAGTGTATTATTGTGTTATAAGCTGGTAATAAGCAGGTAGCTACAGCCCACAATTACTAGCTATTTACCCAGTAAATATATGGTAACAGAAATGTGTTACTTGGTATTAACCTGTAATTAGAAGGTAAGAACAATGGCCAAAATACTGGGTAATTACCCAGGGAATTATAAAGCGTTATTATATTAACGCTTAAATTACATTATTAACGCTTAAATTACTTAATGCTAAACTGTAGAACTGCAATCTGGTCATTAAAATGATTACAAATGGGATTTATTTCTGTTTTTTTTTCCTTTGGTGGCCCTCAGTCCAATGTTGGGTTCCTAAATTGGCCCTCGGGTATCAAAACGTTGAGAACCCCTGCTCTATACATTGTTAATGTGGTAAACGACTATTCTAGCTGCAAACATCTGGATTTTTAATATATGTACATACGTGTATAGAGGCCCATTCACAGTGTTCTAATGGTACAGTGTGTTTGCTAATAGCGTCAGAAGGCTATTGGATGATTAGAAAACCCTTGTGCAATGATGTTAGCACAGCTGAAAACTATTATTTCTAATCGTGTCAATGTCTTGACTATATTTTCCATTCATTTTGCAACTCTTTTGATGAATAAAAGTCTGACTTTTAACAAAAACGGTTAGAAAAAATGTATTTTGAGGAAATTGGTTCTGGAATGTCCTTAAAAAGTCCTTGAATTTGATGTCAACCAAGGTGTGGGAACCCTGAATACAAAATATGTTTGCTAGCACTGTTTTTAAAAAAAATATATATTAGTGATAATAAGAGATGTGGTTTTTTTATTGACCTAATTTTACTTTAAAATTCAGTGAAATGTCATCATAAATATCTTTATTTTAGCACTTTCTTTTCCCTCCACCCTCCCCTGTTTGACACAGTCTAGATGCTCATTGGTCACTTGTGTTTTTAACGCCCCCCCGTTTTGTTTTAAAAAGAAAGAAAAGTTTGCATACGGCGCTCGTCGAAACGCCGCCGTGTTTACGGGAAAACATTCAAAAAAACAAAGAAGAAAGGAAAAAGTTTCTGTTTCCGTCCGGGTACTGCCCCGAGGGAGTGTTTGTGTGTATACAGCAGCAGAGCAGGGGCGGGTGGAGACGAGAAGCGTTTATTCCGTCAAACTGTAGAATTCGCTCCTGGAACTTGTTTGTGTTATTTGGGTCCAAACGCTCGCTCTCCTGCACCAAAGACCACAGAGAAAATGAGTGTTTTTATCAGGTTAATTAAAAGGTGCTTGTGTTTCTCATTGACACAGCGGGGTTTCCACGGCTCTGACTGAGATGAGTCTCGCCTGTGAGGACAAAGGAGCGTCGGCGAGGAAACTAGATCTCACAGAGCCAGGTCAGCGACTCCCGTTTCTTTAATATTCTTCGTCTCAGTGTTTATATTCTGGGTTTTAAATTACAATTTAACACAGTTCTTCCGTTTTTAACTGCACAAGCCTTTGTTAAAGTGTTGTTGTTGTTGTTTTGTGCGTTTTCCACAGTTGTGACTCAGCCCTCGGTCTCTGCGTCGCTTCCCTCCACTGCTGGCAGTGAAGAGTCCAAATCCCCCGAACCCCCAAAACCCAAGAAGAACCGCTGCTTTATGTGCCGCAAGAAGGTCGGCCTCACAGGTGAGAACCGGTAAAACACGAATTAGAGCTGAAACTAACGGTTATTCTCGTAATCGATGAATCGTTTGGTCCATAAAATGTCAGAAAAGGTTAAAAAAACTTTGATCAGTGTTTGTCAAAGCTGGAAATTGTGATGTTCTCGAATGTCTTATTATGTCCACAAAGCAAAATGATTCAATTTTAATGATTTCTTTATGTGAAGCAAAGAAAACCTTCAAGCTTCTAATCGATTATCAAAATAGTTGGCGATTAATTTAGTAATCGATTGATAATCGATTCATCTAGAGCTGAAACGATTAATCGGTGAATCGATTATTAATCGATTACTAAATTAATCGTCAACGATTTTGATAATCGATAATCGGTTTGAAGCTTTTTTCATGATTAAAACCAGATTTGTGATTGTTTTAGTTTCTTAAATGTGAATATTTTCTTGGTTTCTTTGCTCCACATAACAAAGAAATCATTAAAACTAAATCATTTTGGTTTGTGGACAAAACAAGACATTTAACAACATCGTCATTTCCAGGTTTGACGAACATTGATCAACGTTTTTTAACATTTTATGACATTTTATGAACTAAACGATTAATCGTGAAAATAATCGACCGATTAATCGATTACCAAAGTAATCGTTAGTTGCAGCTCTAGATTCATCAATTAATCGTTTCAGCTCTAAAACAAATCTGACACCGTCATGTCAATACAGATCTTTTTTCTATGATTTCTGTCTAAAAATGCTACTTCAAAGTGATTTTTAACCACTTAGCGTAAGACCCACCCCATAAAATCTACACTTTCCTAAGTCTACAACATCTTAAGAACACGTTCACGTCTTTAACTCGCTGTTAGACTGACTTTTCTGTCCAGAAACTGAAAGTTTGTAAACCGCTCACTCTCCCTGCACCAAACCCCATAGAGAAAACCAGCGATTTTAAACATCACAGCACAACAGGACTTCACAGGAGTTGTCGATCCACTGCCGCCTCCGTCGCTGAGTTCGAACGTCTTATTCGAGTCACTTCGGCTTTCGAAAACCCTCACTCGGGTTTAAATCGGTGACGCAAAGTGACCACACGAGGCAGCAGTGGACCAGCAGCTCAAGTGCTAAAATGACTGATTTTCTCTATGGGGTTTGGTGCAGGGAGAGAGTGATTTTTTTGTTTTCCCAAGGGACAGAAACTTAGTTTTCCAGTGGGAATAGACAAGAAAAATTGTCACGAATGTGTTCTTTAAAGATGTTATAGACTTTATAAAAGTCTCGCACTCACTCTCGTCTCCCTCTCCGCTGTTGGCGTTCCAGGTTTCGACTGCCGATGCGGGAACGTCTTCTGCGGGATCCACCGTTACTCCGACAAGCACAGCTGTCCCTACGACTACAAAGCCGAGGCCGCCGCCAAGATCCGCAAAGAGAACCCCGTGGTCGTCGCCGACAAGATCCAGAGAATATGAAGAGGGGAGTTTGACTTTGAATTTAGCGGAGCGATCGCATCCAACAACAACAACAACAACAATAACAACAACGGAGGATAAAGCAAAACAAAAAAAGATAAAAGACTTGAGCCCAACCTTCTTTGTAAAGGATCCGTTTGTTTGTTTTGTTTTCTCGGTTTGTTACACGGTTTTTTTTCTCCCCAGTGCATGAAAAACACACGTTTTCAGCTTTGTTCTCGTCTGGGTGTGAGTTTATGTGAAGTGATGATGATGATGATGGTGTGTGTGTGTGAGAGAGAGGGAGGCTGTCGGTCACGTGACCTCTGACCCCGGACTCTGACTGTTACTGCTGTGTGTGTGTGTGTGTGTGGGGGGGAAAACATCTCAGCCGTGCTTGCTCTCTGCTGGCTTGAGTAGCAAAATGGACCGTTTCTTCTTCTTCTTCTTCTTCTTCACCTTCACCTTGACCTCGGCGGAGGTCGGACTGTGAAAAACGCTTCTGTGTGCCGCTGGAATCTCGTCCACTCTGGCTTTTAAACAAACAAACAAACAAACAAACAAAAGAAAGACAGATTGTTGTTTCCTCGCTGGCTCCTCCCTCCTTCCCTCCTGTTGTGTGTGTGTGTGCACTCGCAGCGCTAACACGGCGTAGCTAGTTTTGGAGCGCTGTGGCCCCGCCCCCCCCCCCCCCCCTCCGAGCAGACACTGAACCCACCCGACTGTGACGTCATAGGTCTTTTTTTTTCTTTATTTCCTAGATCGGTGATGAGTTGTTGTTGTTGTTTTGATGAGTAGCCTTTACACCTGTGATGTTTTGCCTTCTTTTGCTTTTTACTACACTTCTGTTTTTTTAATGTGAGCGACGCATTCACAGCACAGGGTGTGTGTGTGTGTGTGTGTGTGTGTGTCATACAGAGGCTGCGGTGAACAGTGACACCTGTGGTCGTTGGTTTATTATTATTAATAATAATTTGTGATGTTTTTTTTGTTCCCCCCCACCCTCCTCCCTCCTCCCTCTCTGGCTGCTTAACACGTCTTTTCTGTTTTTTACCCTTTAGTTATGCAAGTTTGTACAAACCTCTTTATTTATATACTGCAGTGTGCATAATCTTCCATTAATACAAAAAATAAATTGTATGATGTAAATAAATTCTGTTCAAACGTATATAGGACCGAGACTCGTTGGTGGACTTGTTTTGAAGCGTTGTGTCCAACAGGAAACGGGAGGTTTGTGATCCGCCCGGGAGCTGCCGGTGTTCTGCCGCCCTCGTGTGGTGAGTTTGTGTCGCTGCAGCAAACGCAGAAATCACATTTGAACTGACCTATGGAGTTCAGCAGTGAATCAACAACTGCCGTGATGTTAAAATCACAACGTATCTTTTGATATTTGGCATAATAATTGGCGTTTTTTGTTGCTAGGTAACGGCAGAATGCGATCAATCGATACCGAAATAGCGTTCTCTGCCACCAACAGCCGCCCGACGACGTGCCTGCTCGTGCCAATCGACGCACCGCTGCTGCTGTTACCCGCTCCGCGCAGCTCCAATTAAGTTTACAAGACAAGCAACGGTACGTTGAAAAACGGCTACACGACACTTAAGCTAGCGGGAGAACTTTCTCTCTCTTGTGTATGTGAGCCAAAATTAGGCCAAGCATTCTCTGGTAATTCAGAAATCCACTAGGGGGCAATAGAGGGTCCAGCATTAAATGTAAACACGACCCAACTAAGGGATGTGACCCAAACTAATTTAACTTGAGTTAAAAAAAATTAAAAAATGACCAAAACAAATCCTGTGTGGGTTGGGAGTGACGTCGCAATTGTCCGCAGAATAAAAATTCAACCGTACGATGTGTGCGGCTGACTTCATGTGTAAGGGTAATTAAGCCTTTTGTGAGGTTGCTGCAACAGACGCTCAGATCACAACTTTCTCAAGTCAAAAAGTGTTTTATTCCAGCTTTGAGAATGAAGATATGCTGAGTCACAGGTGCCCGTCGGGATTTCACGTTTGCTAGCAGGAGCAGAAATGTAACGTAACTTATTGAGGGATGAACGCAGACTGTAGGGAAGTGTTTTTTCTCAGACCGTTATCTTGGAGGGGCCCCTCTGCCCCGGCCTCGCCCCGGTCCTGCACCAGGTCTCGGTCCTGGTCCCGGTCCTCTGGGACCTGGAGGCCGGCTCACTGGTCTTTGAGCGGCGGGGTTGGGTGAAGCCAGAGCCACGTCCTTCTGAAGGTTCACGGCTTTGCCGGGCTTCGTCTTCACTGGCTTTGCTTCTGGCTCTGGTGATTTTTCTGTCCACACACAGAGAGAGAGAGTGATTAATCAGTCGTATCTGAACGTTTTTTAAGTTGTTTAAACGGGGGTTAAATAAAGTCACCAGGCTCTGGTGGAGGGGCGGGTGGAGCCAGGGACTTGTTTGGCATCAGGTCCTCCAGGTCTTTCATGACCTGATTGGTGCTGTCCATGTTGTTCCTCCGATTCTTCTCTTCATCCCTGGCCTGGACACGCAGAGATGGAGAGAGAGACACATGGACAAATTAAATTTTGCCTAAATTTCCCTTCCGAAGTTCTTCCAAAGTTCCTGTTAATCTGAAAAGTCCTGAGTAGGTACTTCTGTTACGCTTTCCCTGGGTAATTTTGAACCTGGACCTAGACCTAGACCGGAGGTTAACGCTGTTTTTTAGTATGTTTCTGCGTCATTACCTTGTTTACGAAGCCCTGAAGGTTCTAAACAAACAGTTCAGCCACTGCTGAGAACGCTGTGTTTTATTTTAATCTCGGGCTCAGCGCGATCTCTGAAAAAACCCGGTCCGGTTACTTTAACAACGGTTCTCCTGAACAGCAGATCCTCCTCCTCCGGGCACTCGTCCGGGCACATCCGGTTGCGTACATTGAACCGCAGAAGAAGAATAACGTCCGTTGTGGAGGTGTTTCAGTGTCTTCTGACTCTGGGTCTGACTCCGGGTCAAAGGTCGTCAAAGGGACTACGGGTGTTGGCCAATCACAAGACAGTTGGGAAGGCTCTACGCTGGCTGGCCAATCACAATGCACTCTGTCTTCTGGGGGTGAGATTAATGTCTGAAATATCACGGCTGACCAGAGCTTCAATAAGAACCGATTTCTATCGGCTCGTTTACAGCAACTCGGAGGTTTTTGACCATAAAAACAAGTTAATGTATGTAAGTAAACAACAGGACCACTCTATGTGAGCGTTAAACTCGCATTTATCTCTTCTCTACTCACCATCTGCATCTTCTTCATCAGCTCCAGGTTAGAGTTCTTGTAGGCCTCAGACACGGAGTTCAGATAGTAAATGGCCAATCTGAACACAGACGCAAAAAGAGCAAAGAGATCAGGCTAGGTCGTAGTACTCTCTACGGTCTGGTTTCATGTTGCAGCAGCAGCGGGAGTAGAGCCTTTAACCGATAGTCTCCACTCACACCATGAGTAAAACCGCCGGGATGATGAGTCCCGGGTTGGCGGCGTAGCTGAAGAGCGTCCCCATGAAGGCCGGCAGGTCGAGGTCGATCGTCTCCATGATGACGTCGAACATCTTCGCCTTCCCGCTGCGGACGCCAAGACGAGCGACGTGAGAAAGCAGAGACGAGAAGATGCAGTCGAGACGCAGGATCTAAGGTTTTTTACCTGAAGGGTCCACAGTCGAAGGAAGGCGGCAGCGTCATGATGGTGTAGACCACCGGCAACAGGCTGAGGAAGAGGATGAGGAGCAGCAGGCCCATGTAGAAGTTGTTGGACTTGGACGCCTTGAAGACCCTCTCGTGGGGGACGTTGGTCGCCATGACGGCCCAGCACTGGTAGTACATGGAGCTGAGGAGGCGGAGCACGTTGATGCCGACCAGCCCGGGAGCATAAAACGCACCCATCCTACGAACACGGATCAGCGCTCAGGTAACAAATCAATCAATGAAAGCAAGTGTATTGGGGTTTTTTTTAGCCATAAGGAGGTGCTTAACTAGATTGTACTCTCAATCGGGAACTATGCTGTTGGTACGATGCCCTATATATATTGTAACTCATGGCCCCAACAGCTTCTTGGGGCCCAATGGTAAGAGATTGAAGGTTATTTGAGTTGACTGACTGGGGTCCTGAGGATTCCTGGTGGGCACCAAGGGCCCCAATGGTTCCCAGGTTTAAAGAGCATCTTTTAGGCCACCTGAGTTGACTATGGGGGATCTCGAGGGCTTCTGGAGGGCACAAATGGCCCCTAGGGTCCATCAGAGTTGCCTGACAGTTCTAGGTTCACCTGAGTTGACTGATGGGGTTCCCAAGGACTCCTGGTGGGCACCAAGGGCCCCTAGGTACCCCCTGGGGCTGAGGTTTAAAGAGCATCTTCACTGATCACACTGGGGACTGTGTACAGTGTGTGTGTGTTTGTACCAGATCATCCCTTGGTTGAAGACTAATCCCAGTACATTTCCACTGATGTCGAACTCTCCGTACGAGGGCTTTAAGTTAAAGAGAGACAATGAACAAACTGTGATTACTGTGAAAATGGTAGTGTGGTTGTATAATGTGTTAAAAGTAGAACTATAAACTTACAAATCCGGCCTCCAGGTCCCAGCACCAGCAGTAGTTAAGGAAGCGTACGATGACCGCTCTGGCAAAGTCGCCGATCAGGATGGTCAGGTAGGTCACCTGTATGTCCGACACCGTCAGCTTCACAAACTCCTGCAGTTCGAGCACAAGCACAGAGAGTCCAGTTGTGAGTGAATTTAAAATAACTTGGAAGAAAAATAAACACGTTTTCATTATTTTCCTTACAACGCCGACGGCAGTTTCCCAGCAGGGTCCTCTGATGACATCGGACGGGTCCATGGGGGGTGGGGTGGACTCGGAGTCGTTGAGCAGTCGCGTGTAGTTGGCGTAGTACTCCTTCATGGCCCAGATGGACGCATTCTGAATGGACTGCTCTTCTTCCAGCTGAGGATCAAGAAGAAGGTTTGGGTTCAGCAGAAAGGAGGAAGTCAGTCAAGGATTCACCCATTATCTAAGATCGTAGGGGTCGCTGGGGGTAGCAGCTCTAGCTTCCCTAACCCCTGGCCACATCGTCCAACTCTGACCTGGGGATCCCCAGGTTCTCCCAGGCTACTGAGGAGATATAATCTTTATATCCAGTCCTTGGTCTGCCTCGAGGTCTCCTCCCAGTTGGACATACCAGGAACACCTGGAAGCACCTCAACTGGCCACCTCAAAGTCCTACTCCCCCCCCCCCCCCCCCCGACACACATACACAGTGGTACCATACCTTGGTGTTGACTTCGTCAAACAGGGCAAACAGGAAGGTGTAGAGGTTTCCCAGGAAGAGGGCAAAGATGCGACCCAGTTGCCACTTGAGGGCAATCCGAGGATGGTAGTCCTCCAGCTCGGCGATGGTCTCAAACAGAGGAGGACACACCAGACCCAGCAGAGACATGATGAGCTCCAACTGAACCAGAACAGGACACATGTCATTTCAAAGTGATCGTTTTCAGTTTATTGGACGCGTGGTCGTAGTCGCAGGAGAACGCCGTTACCTCGTTCTTCTCGTACCAGCTGAGGTCGTCCCTCGAGGCGAAGTCCTGAGACCTCTTCACCACAAAGTAGATGAGGTACCCGCTGCCGCCGAGGCTGCAGGTGATCAGGAAGTTGGCCAGGACCCTGAGGAACCTGCGCAGGTGAATGTTCTCATCCTTCTGGTTCTCTTGCTCGTCCACGATGGACTCCTGTTCTTGGCAGGAAGTAAGAAGAAGGAACGGTTCAGGAACTTCGAATGGAACGGCCGAAAATATTGTTGCATTTGCGCTGATTTCCCCTATTTACAAGGCGGATGTTTGAATTGGGGGCCCACGGTTGGTGAAGTGGTTAGCACTCTTGCCTTTGCAGCAAGAAGACCCGGGTTCCCGGTGCCCCGTTTGGAACAACTTCGGAACAAGGGCCTTTTTGCCAGGAGTTTGCATGTTCTCCCCGTGTGTGGAGGATAAAACGGAAGATGATGGATGGATGGATGTTTGAATTGGGACTCCCCCCCAAATGTCCATCGTGTCAGCTTTAGTTCTACAGTCTTGTTTTGGGGTTACCTTGAAGCTGGTGGTGATGGAGGCGTATTTGTTGTCAGCGGTCTCCGAGTTGCCGATGAGGTAATCCCAGCTGGTGAACATCTTCCAGGCGAACGTGAACTCTCCTTCGCCTCCATCTCCACCGCCAACGTCGGCGTTCTTGGCCATCCTGGGAAATGAAAACATGTAGTTATACGTATATATATATATATATATATATATAATTACATAAAAGGAAAAAACGGGGGGGGGCGCTCTCTGCGTCCGAGCTCACGTGCGGATCACGACCATCAGGCTGTAGCCAAAGGAGCCGATCCCGACCATGAGGTAGGACAGGGGCAGCCGGAACTTCAGCAAACCGATGGTCCTCTGGTCGTTGTAGTATCCGTAGAACAGGACGGAGTATTTGCAGTAGCCCTGCGAGGACGATGAGGACATGGAGTGGAACCAAGAAGAGGCCATTAAAACAAAGAAAGGGTCAAAGTTACGGAGCCCCCCCTGGAGTCGGGGGAAATTTACAAAAAGATTCACTCACGTCGAAGTCCATGAGGACGGAGTAGTCCTGAGCGGTGGGCTGCTCTGCTCTGGGGACAGTTTTCCTGGGAACGGACCCGTAAGGAAGTCCCATGAGAACCTGCAAAGACAATCCCTCGTTCCTATTTAATCGGACACAGATGTTGATATTTAAAAAATCTTGTTTTTTAGCAGCTGTCACTTGTTCACCTCAGGAATGACCACCAGTCCGAACGTGAACCCGAAGAGGACGAGGTTCATGCCGTACATCCAGCGCAGGAAGATGAAGTAAGACGCCACGGACGAGCCAAAGTGACCTGAGGACATGATGAAGATGAAGGAGGAGAGTCAGCAGTATCCACGTTTGTCCACAAGGTGGCACTGTTCGCCTGGGAAACCGATGACCGCAGCATTGTCAGGCGAGAACACAGAAACAAACTCGACTCACTCTCCACTTCTTTGATCTTCCTCTCCCAGGGGATGCAGGCTGTTCTGAAATTCTCGAAATCCCTTTGGAACTTGATCCATTTCTGTGATTTTAAATAAGTAATCAGGCAGATCAGGATCTCCAATTGCTTGCAGTTCAGTATTTTAACACAGGGTGGTGCCAAACGCCACGTTTTTGAAAATACAGACCTGAAACTAAAGTTTGTAAACCACTCACTCTCCCGCACCAAAGTCAATTGAGGGGACACAGCAGCTGCTGGTCCACTGCTGCCTCGTGTGGTCACTTTGTGTCACTGAGATCAATCAGAATGATGGATTTCAAACACCAAAGTTACAAAATAAGACATTTGAACTCACTGATGGAGGCAACAGTGGATCAACAACTCCTCTGTGCTGTGATGTTAAAATCGCTGATTTTCTCTATGGGCTTTGGTGCAGGAGAGTGACTTAAACCTTTGAGCCTCACCTTCGTCATCATGACTTTGTAAGCGTACCACCTCCTGCCTTTTCCTTTGCCCAACGCTCCTTCGAATTTATCCACGAATTGTTGAGCCTCCCTGAGAAGACACCACAGAGTCACATGACGCAAACAAACGTTTCTCCTGATGAACAAATATACAGATTGAGATTAACCTGAGCTGGACGAGCCTCCTCTTCATCCTCCACGGTTTGTTCCTGATGGTGCCGATCAGCTTCTTCTGCTCCTCCACCTCCTCCATCAGCCGGGCCATCTCGCCCTCTGACATGGAGTCCTCCTCTTCAGAGTCTGAGTTGGAATCTGATGAACTGGAGGAGGTGAAAAACAAGACGGACGAGGGTCAGTGTACGCAATGGGTTTTTGACGGTTTTAAGGGTTTTGGGGGGTTTTATGGGTTTTTAGGGGTATAAATGTTTTTTTTACGTTTAGTGTTTTTTTTAGATTTTTAAGGGTTTTTGGGAGGTTTAAAGGGTTTTGTGGGCTTTTAAGAGTTTTTGAGGGGTTTAATGGTTTTTTTGAGGTTAAGGTGTTTTGTTTTTTTAAGTCTTTTGGTTTTTTTAAGGGTTTTGTTTTTTTTTAAGTTTTCTTTGGGGGATAAGGGTTTTTCCGGGTTTTTTGGGGTTTTTGAGAGTTTTTGGGAGGTTTAAATGTTTTTTGGAAGTTAAGGTTTTTAAGGTTTTTTGTGGGGTTAAGGGTTTTTTGTGGGGGTTAAGGGTTTTGGGGGTTTAAATGTTTTTTTGAGGGGGTTTAAAGGTTTTTTTAAGGGTTTTTACTGGGTTTATGGGTTTTGGGGGGTTTAAGGGTTTTTGGCGGTTTTAAGGGTTTGGGGGGGTTTAAATGTTCTTAAGAAGTTAATGTTTTTAAGGGTTTTGGTTTTTTTTAAGTTTTCTTTTGGGGGAGGTTAAGGGTTTTGGGGGGTTTAAAGGTTTTTTGGGGGGTTTAAGGTTTTTTGGGAGGTTTAAAGGGTTTCGTTTTTTAAGGGTTTTTGCAGTGTTTAAGGGTTTTGGGGGGTTTAAGGGTTTTTGGTGGTTTTAAGGGTTTTTGGGAGGTTTAATGGGTTTTGGGCTTTTTTGGGGGGACAGTGAGGTTTAAAGGGTTTTTTGTCCACATCTTTGTCTCACTGTTAGACAGACTTTATCAACAGGAAAGTGAAGTTCGTAAACCACTAATTTCCGCCCATGGGTTGACACAGGCGTTGGTGGTCTACTGCTGCCTCGTGTGGTCACTTTGTGTCACTGAAGTAAAACAAAATTAAATTTTTCAAACACAGATGTGACAAAACAAGACATTTAAAGTTAGCGATGGAGGCAGCTGTGGATCAGCAGCTCCTGTGTTGCTGTGACGTTAAATCCATGATTTTCTCTATGGGCTTTGGTGCAGGGAGAGTGAGTGGTTGTCCTACCTGTCGCCCTTCTTCTTCTTTTTCTTCTTCTTGTCGTCCTCCGCCTCCTTCCCCTTGCCGTCCCCCTTCTTCCCCTTCTTGTCCTCTTCCTTCTTCCCTCCTTTCTTCCCTCCTCCTCCCTTCTTCTTCCCCTTGCCCTCGTCGCTGTCCTCCTTGTCGCTTCCTTGAGCTTTGCCTCCTCTCCTCTTGTTGGCTCCTCCTCCTCTTCCTCCTCCTCTTCCTCCTCCTCGTTGTTTACTCTTGGGAGCTTCGTCCTCACTCTCATCATCATCATCATCACCACGTTTCTTCGCCGGCTTCTTCTTGTTTGCGCCTCTGCGTCCACGTGAAGGAGCTTCATCTTCATCTTCCTCGTCGTCCTCGTCCTCACTGGCTGGCTTTTTGCCCCGCCCCCTTCCCTTTGCTCCTCCTCTTCCAGCTGCCTGCTTTCTGTTTGTTCTCCTCTGGGTGGCGCCGTCTACAAAAAATGCATCGTATTTAATCACGATTTTTTCGATTATACTATTTTTTGGACTTAAGATATCCACTCACCGTCGCTGTCGCTCAACTCGCCGTCCATTTCTATCGCGACTGCAAACAAAACGACAAAAAAAAATGTGGGATTAATCACCAGGATTTTTGGGGATTTCTAATGGTTTTGGGGGGTTGTTAAGGGTTTTGGAGGGTTTAAAGTTTTTTTTGGTGTTTTAAGGTTTTTTTTAGCGGGGGTGGGGGGGTTAAGGGTTTTAAGGCTTTTTGGGGAGTTAAAGGGTTTAGGGGGTTTTAAGGATTTGTGGGCACTTCTAAGGGTTTTTGGGTGGGTTAAAGGGTTTTTAAGGGTTTTTTCTGAGTTTCTAAGGGTTTTGGTTTTTTTGGGGGGTTTAGTAGGGTTTTAGGGATTTTTGAGGAGTTAAAGGGTTTCGGGGGTTTTAAGGATTTGTGGGGACTTCTAAGGGTTTTGGGGTGGGTTAAAGGGTTTTTCTGAGTTTCTAAGGGTTTTGTGGGTTTTAAGGGTTTCTGGGGGTTTAGGGGGTTTTAAGGATTTTTGCGGACTTCTAAGGGCTTTGGGCTGGGTTAAAGGTTTTTTTGTGGGTTTCTAAGGGTTTTGTGGGTTTTTAGGGGTTTAAAGGGTTAAGGGGGTTTTAAGAGTTTTTGGGAGTTTCTTAGGTTTTTTTTGGGGGGGTTAAGGGTTTTGGATGGTTTCAAGGTTTTTTGGTGTTAAGTTTTTTTTGGGGGGGGGGTTAAAGGGTTTTTAAGGGTTTTTTGGGAGTTTCTATGGTTTTGTGGGTTTTAAGGGGATTTGGGTAGTTAAAGGGTTTAGGGGGTTTTAAGGATATTTGGGGACTTCTAAGGGTTTTGGGGTGGGTTAAAGGGTTTTTAAGGGGTTTTTGTGAGTTTCTAAGGGTTTTAGGGGGTTTTAAGAGTTTTGGAGGGTTTAAAGGTTTTTAAGATTTTTTTTTTAAAGATTATGTCTACCAGATTATTAATCCTGACATATAAATATCACTCAAAATCAACAATTTTTGGACTCAAAAATATGTTGTAGTAATTTTAGCTTCCACTCACCGTCTTCCAGGTCAGCTTTTCTCGGCATGATGGGAAATAAAGGTGCGTCTGTGCTCCTCAGGTGCTTCACTGAGTGCCGTCGATCCTCCTCTGTTTCGACTCCAGAGCCCAACTCGGGTATCTGCCAGAGCCGTCACCATGACGACAGCAGAACGTGACCTCCTCCGGACAGCTGCTGCTCCTCTTTATACGATATATTTGAATTTACACCAATTAAAGTTATGCGTTGCTGTCCCTGCACCAAACCCCATAGAGAACCTGACCTGAACCAGCTGTTGTTGGAGGTTAAGGTTTTTTTGAGGGGTTTTAAGGGGTTTTGGGAGGTTTAAAGGTTTTTTTTTTTTTTTTTACTTTTTTTGCAGGGTTTAAGGGTTTTGCGAGGGTTTTGTGGGGTTTAAATGGTTTTTTGAGGTTAAAGTGTTTTGGGGGGGTTTTAAGGGCTTTTAGGAGGTTGAAAGTTTTTTTTAAGTTTTTTTGGGGGGGGGCGGGGGGTTTGGGAGGTTTAAAGGGTTTGTGGGTTTTTTTAAGGTAATTTTGGGAGGGGTTAAGGGTTTTGGGGGGTTTTAAGGGTTTTTGGAGGTTAAGGTTTTTTTGCAGGGTTTAGGGGTTTAAGGGTTTTGGTAGGTTTAAATGGTTTTTGGAGGTTAATGTTTTTGGGGGTTTAATGGTTTTTGTGGGGTTTAAGGTTTTTGGGGGTTTAAGGGTTTTAGGGGTTTAAATGGTTTTTGGAGGTTAAGGTTTTTTGTTTTTTTTAAAGGGTTTTAGGGAGGTTTTTGGTGTGGGAGAGTGAGTGGTTTACAAAGTTCACTTTCGGCTCTGACAAGTGGAATAAGTCACTTAAATGCATCACAGACTCAAAAGCAGGTGTCGATTTTTATTGATCAGAGTGTTAGCGTTAGCGTTAGCGGGCACCGCGTGCCGTGAACCACAGTGTGAGTTCTCTGCTTTGTTTTCCCTAAACGACCTAATGGATTCTTTATGTCGAGCGCTTGGAAACACTCTCACTGGTGCTGTCACCGGAGAACACACACACACACACACACACACACACACACCCGCACACACACACTGAAGATTTAATGAAGGTTTAAGTTACCGTGTGTGTCGAGCAGTAAATACCCAGAGATGACCTTGAAGCTGCGTTATTGATATTGTTTGTTTTTGTAAAATAATTCCACAGTTTCACGTCTTTATCATTTATGAGGCTGTGAGGACACATTTTCAGGGGAAACCCTGTCCTTTTAAGGACAATCTTAAGGGTTTATTTCAGGGTTGAGACAAGGGTTCGGGGTTTCGGTTACATTTAGGCATGTCACTATGTCTAAAGGTTTTTTTGTGGGTTTTGGGGGGTTTAAGGGTTTTTGGGGGTTTTAAGGGTTTTAGGGAGGTTTAAAGGTTTTTTGTTTTTTTTAAGGTTTTTGTTGAGGGGGGTTAAGGGTTTTAAAGGTTTTTTTTGTCCACGTCTTCATTATTTATTAGGCTGTGAGGACACATTTTCATGGGAAACCCTGTCCTTTTAAGGACAATCTTAAGGGTTTATTTCAGGGTTGAGACAAGGGTTCGGGGTTTCGGTTACATTTAGGCATGTCACTATGACTAAAGGTTTTTTTTGTGGGTTTTTGGGAGTTTAAGGGTTTTTGGGGGTTTTAAGGGTTTTTCGGGAGGTTTAAAGGGTTTTGGTTTTTTTTAAGGTTTTTGTTGAGGGGGGTTAAGGGTTTTAAAGGTTTTTTTTGTCCACGTCTTCATTATTTATTAGGCTGTGAGGACACATTTTCAGGGGAAACCCTATCATTTAAGGACAATCTTAAGGGTTTATTTCAGGGTTGAGACAAGGGTTCGGGGTTTCAGTTACATTTAGGCATGTCACTATGTCTAAAGGTTTTTTTGTGGGTTTTGGAGGGTTTAAGGGTTTTTGGGGATTTTAAGGGTTTTAGGGAGGTTTAAAGGTTTTTTGTTTTTTTTAAGGTTTTTGTTGAGGGGGGTTAAGGGTTTTAGGGGTTTTAAAGGTTTTTTTTGTCCACATCTTCATTATTTATTAGGCTGTGAGGACACATTTTCAGGGGAAACCCTGTCCTTTTAAGGACAAACTTAAGGTAATTTTTTTTCAGGGTTAAACTTAATGTTTCAGTTACATTTAGGCATGTCACTATGTCCAAAGGGTTTTTGGGGGTTTTAATGCTTTTTTGGGGGGGGGGGGGGTTAAAGGGTTTCGGGGGGGTTGTAAGGATTTTGGGGGATTTCTAAGGGTTTTTGCGGGGTTTAAAGGGCTTTTAAGCGGTTTTGGGTGTTTTAGGGGTTTTTGGGAGTTTCTAAGGGTTTTGGGGAGTTTATAGGGTTTATTGGGTTTTAAGGATTTTTGGGGATTCCTAAGGGTTTTTGGTGAGTTTAAAGGGTTTTGGAGTTTTAAGGGTTTTTGGGGAGTTTAAAGGGGTTTATTTGGGTTTTTTGGGGGGTTTAAAGGTTTTTTTGGGGTTAAGACCGGGTTTCAGGGTTATGGTTAGGTAATGTGTTGGTTCAGTAAGGGGCCAAGGAATGTATTATGTCTATGAGGGTCCTCACCAAGAATAAAGAACAAACGTGTGTGTGTGTGTGTGTGTGTGTGTGTGTGTGTGTGTGTGTGTGTGTGTGTGTGTGTGTGTGTGTGTGTGTGTGTGTGTGTGTGCGTGTGCAAAGAGACACCTCGTGTTAAATAATGAAGGAGCGCAGACTCGGTTTTCAAATCCAAAATGATTCGATTACGCGGTCGTCAGTTCCCACAGGTGAGACGCGGCTCGTGTCCACACAGACGCGATCGTGTGACACCTGTGTGTGTGTGTGTGTGTGTGTGTGTGTGTGTGTGGTCACATTCCTCGTCACCTCATGTGGTTCAGCTCTGGTGATTTTTGGCAGGAGGGAGTTCTTGTTGTTTTTTTTATTCTGAGGCGATTGTTACTGATGTCACTGATGTCACTGATGTCACTGATGTCTCCTTTCGTTCTAAATGTCCCTCAAAACGACAAAATAATAGACATTTAAAACTTTACAATAGCCTGTGACACAAAGTAGGAGTCCCGAGTCCCTTTTTCACCCAAAAGGAACAACACAAAAACTGGCATGTAACAGGTTACACAGCACAATAACAATAATATTATTACTACAACACAGTGACTCTGCGATAATCCTTATCCTTACAAGACGATCATGTTACATGTCGTCATCATTTCTAACTGCATTGCGAGAGTTAAGCCTCGTTAAGCCGGTAAGATTTTTGGATGATTTCCCGATTAGGCCACACGGTGGTTATGCATAGCGGTTAGCGTTTGTGCCTCGCAGAAAAAAGACCCAGGTTCACGACCCTGACTGAGCAGGTTCCTCCAGTGTTGTTCCACTGACTAATGGTAGGAAAGTGGAAATCTTTGGAATCGAGGGCCTTAAAGAAACACTTTACTCCACATTTGAATGGTTGTTGGTCTTTGTATGAGTCCGTTAAGAGTGGACTGTCCTCTAACCCCTAACCCCTTACAGTGTACGCTATGAGCAGTGGATTGTGTACCTTGCTCAAGGGAACTACCCCAGTCCTTGAACCGGCAACACCGTTGGCTACTGACGCCTGTGACGCCAACGCAGTCACAATTAGCTGTGGTTTTACCTTGTACTACCACACTTCAGAACCCCACACACGGGCAGGAAAAACCCCTTATTGGACCGTTTCTCCGGGGTTTCCTAGGCCCATTTCCAAGGGATTTAACGCAAATTAATGGTAGTAAAGTGGAAATCTTTGAAATTGAGGGCCTTAAAGAAACACTTTACTCTACATTTGAATGGTTGTTTGTTTGAGTAGACCGCCCCCTAACCCCTTACGGTGTCCAATAAACAAGCTATGAGCAGTGGATTGTGTACCTTGCTCAAGGGTACTACCCCAGTCGTTGAACCGGCAACACCGTTGGCTATTGATACTTGTGATGCAGTCACAATTAGCTGTGGTTTTACCTTGTACTACCACACTTCAGAACCCCACACATGGGCAGAAAAACCCCTTATTGGACCGTTTCTCAGGGGTTTCCTTGGCCCATTTCCAAGGGATTTAACGCAAATCAATGGTAGTAAAGTGGAAATCTTTGAAATTGAGGGCCTTAAAGAAACACTTTACTCTACATTTGAACGGTTGTTTGTTTGAGTAGACCGTCCCCTAAGCCCCTTACAGTGTCCAATTAACAAGCTATGAGCATTGGATTTTGTACCTTGCTCAAGGGTACTACCGCAGTCCTTGAACCCTGCAACACCGTTGGTTACTGACGCTTGTGATGCAGTCACAATTAGCTGTGGTTTTACCTCGTACCACCACACTTCAGAACCCCACACACGGGCAGGAAAAACCCTTACTTGGACTGTATCTTAGGGGTTTCCTTGGCCCATTTCCAAGGGATTTAACACAAATGAATGGTAGTAAAGTGGAAATCTTTGGAACTGAGGGCCTTAAAGAAGCACTTTACTCTACATTTGAATGGTTGTTTGTTTGAGTAGACCGTCCCCTAACCCCTTACAATGTCCAATTAACAAGCTATGAGCAGTGGATTGTGTACCTTGCTCAAGGGTACTACCGGGTACTACCGTTGGTTACTGACGCTTGTGATGCTAACCCTAACCCATAGCTGTGGTTTTACCTCCTACCACCACACTTCAGAACCCGACACATGGGCAGAGAGCCCCTTATTGGACCGTTTCTAAGGTGTTTCCTGGTCTCCCCCCCCCCAAAAAAAAAACACTTTGGAACAGTCCTGTTTTGACACCACAGTAGAACACTTGTTTAAAGTCATGTATAACCAGTTATTTACCTAAAAGGGTGACGTCTATTCATTAATATCTATGCAACAAAGCACTGAACAGAGTCACCAAACCAGTCAGAGAGGTCCGTGCCTGCCACAGGAATGTGGCTCCTGATTGGCTCCTCGTCCTCGTCATCATCGTCTGCAGCAGGTGAAGTTAAAGCAGCATGCAAAGCGTTGGGTGGAGACAAAACAAACCTGTGAGACTCACTGTAAACCCTCGCTTTCCTTCAACAGCTCAGTTCAGTCCAAACAGACAGCAGAGATGGCCATGTTCAAGAAGTTCTTCAAAGACATCATCCGCAAGAGAGACGACGAGGACGACGACAGAGACACGGTGAGTGTTTAAAAACGCGTTGTTTACGCCACTAGAATAGATCGAGAGAAGTCTGAATAGCAGCAACTGCAAATACTCATCGAGATGTTTTCCAGTTTCTTTGCCCGATATCACAGAAAAATAGCAAACGGTTTTGGTTTGTGGACAAAAAGAAGGTCATTTGCAGGATTATTTTTGCCTAATTTTACAGCTTCAGGGTCATTTTGATGGTGAATTGTCTTTTTTGTGTGGAGATTTTAGGGGGGGGGCTGTCTCCAAGTCCATTGCCCCCTACTGTCTGTTAGCGGAAAAGCAGCCTTGCAAGATCAGGGCCGCTGACCCAGTGTCCTCAGGAGAAAGGTTCTCTGTGCACTTTAATTCGTCACAGATCGAGCAATATATCGCAGAACCTGACTGACTGAATATGTCTTACCCTTAACCTAGGGTTAGCCTTAGCCTTAGCCTTAGCCTTAGCCTTAGCCGAACCCCAACCCCAACCCTAACCTTTACCCTTATCCCAACCCCAACCCTTACCCTTACCCTTACTCTTGCTCTTACCCCAACCCCAACCCTAACCTTTACCCTTATCCCAACCCCAAACCCAACCCCAAACCCAACCCCGAACCATAACCCTAACCCTTACCTTTACGCGTATGCTTACCCCAACCGGAACCCCAACCGGAACCCCAACCCTTACTCTTACTCTTACTCTTACTCTTACTCTTACTCTTACTCTTACCCCAACCCAAACCCAAACCCCAACCCCAACCCCCAACCCTTACCTTTACTCTTACTCTTACTCTTACTCTTACTCTTACTCTTACTCTTACTCTTACTCTTACTCTTATTCTTACCCCAACCCAAACCCAAACCCCAACCCTTAACTTTACTCTTACTCTTACCCCAACCAAAACCCTTACCTTTACTCTTACTCTTACTCTTACTCTTACTCTTACTCTTACTCTTACTCTTACTCTTACCCCAACCCCAACCCTTACCTTTACTCTTACTCTTACTCTTACCCCAACCCCAACCCTTACCTTTACTCTTACTCTTACCCCAACCGCAACCCTAACCCCAACCCCAGCTTTAAGATCAAGACAGTGATAGTGTTATTTTAGACGTTCGTCACGTTTGACCCTGAACCCGGTGTGCGTTCGTTCTTTCAGGACAAGAAGCAGCACAAACCGAAGCCCTATCACGGAACCGTCACCCCGTACCCCAACTTCAGCGCCAGCCACGACGCTTCGGTTCTCAACAGCGCCATCGAGAGCAAAGGTAAAGGTGTTGGAAAAGAGAGGACGACCACAACATCGTTGTCGTTGTTGTTATGTTGTGTTGCTGCTGTTGTGTCGCGTTCTCGATAAGACGTGGAGTTTGTGCGTCTCTCTCTCACACACACACACAGGAGTGGACGAGGACGTGATCATCTCAGTCCTGGTGAAGAGAAGCAACGAGCAGCGGCAGAAGATCAAAGCCGTCTATGAAGCGTCCACAGGGAAGGTGAGCTACAGCTAATGTTCCTCTTATTCGTCACATGAAAGCTGTGTGTGGCGTCGCGTGTGTTTGTTGACATTTGAATATTATCTCGTGAGGTTTTTAAAGGTAAACAAGTGAAACAGGCTCTCGGTGATGTTGACTCGACACCAAACGAGGGCAGTTCAGTGCAGAGGAGACGTTTAAAACCACGTCCACCGCGAACGCCGTCTGATCCTCGCGTTATTGTCCCTTTCATTTTCTGAAAAATCCGCTGATCCCCCGTGTGGTCGTGTTTCCCACAAACTCCCCGGTGTGTGTTTCAGAGGCTGGTCGACGATCTGAAGTCAGTCCTGCGGTCGGACCTGGAGGACGTCACTCTGGCTCTGCTCATGACGCCGGCTCAGTTCGACGCTTACCTCATCAGGAAAGCCACCAAGGTAAACCTAAGCGTCCTGCCTCGACCTCCTCAGGATGTGTAGTGACTGCAATGGCCCATAAGTGGCGCTAGAGAGAGAGAGAGAGAGATTCCACCAGAAAATGTAGACGAAAGCTTCCTGTTACTGAAAACTTACTTCCTGTTGCCAGTAGGTGGCTCAATGACTGGCTTTACAGGTTTTCATTGGGGACTGATTAGCCACTACCACGGTTGCTCATGTACGGATGGGGGGGGCGGAGCCTGCTACATGGCTAGTGGGAATCCAAAATGTGTTTTTTTAGAAACTATAATTCCTGCTATATTTGTCCGATATCAGTTTTCACAGGTACTAAATGTATCTAATAAAGTGGCTAGCTAACTTTGGGGTTGTCATTGGGGACTGATTAGCCACTACCACGGTTGTACATGTACAGATGGGGGCGGAGCCTGCTACATGGCTAGTGGGAACCCAAAATGTGTTTTTTAGAAACTATAATTCCTGCTAAATTTGCCCAATCTCAGTTTTCGCAGGTACTAAATGTAGCTAATAAAGTGGCTAGCTAACTTTGGGGTTGTCATTGGGGACTGATTAGCCACTACCATGGTTGCTCATGTACAGATGGTGGCGGAGCCTGCTACATGGCTAGTGGGAACCCAAAATGTGTTTTTTTAGAAACTATAATTCCTGCTAAATTTGTCCAATCTCAGTTTTCGCAGGTACTAAATGTATCTAATAAAGTGGCAAGCTAACTTTGGAGTCATCATTGGGCACTGATTAGCCACTAGGTACTAAACGTATCTAATAAAGTGGCTAGCTAACTTTGGGGTCGTCATTGGGCACTGATTGGCCACTAGGTACTAAACGTATCTAATAAAGTGGCTAGCTAACTTTGGTTGTCGTCATTGGGGATACAGATGGGGGGGGCGGAGCCTGCTACATGGCTAGTGGGAACTCAAAATGTGTTTTTTCGAAACTATAATTCCTGCTAAATTTGTCCGATCGCATTTTTTTGCAAGTCCTCATGTACGTGATAGAATGGCTAGCTAACTTTGGGGTCGTCATTGGGCACTGATTAGCCACTACCACGGTTGCCCATGTACAGATGGGGGCGGAGCCTACTGTCCGATCACACTTTTTTTCCCCGCAGGTCTTCATGTACGTACTAAAGTGGCTAGCTAACCTTTTGCTCTCTTACTACAGCGTCTGGGGACAGACGAGGACCTCCTGGTGGAGGTTCTGGCGACCAGGACGAACCAAGCGATCCGAGATCTTAAGAGAGCCTTCAAAGAAGGTTGGGCCCAGTTTTAGCTTCTTTGTTTGTTTGTTTGTTTGTGTCCCTCGTTCTGTGATATCATGACAGAGAATTGTTGTTGTTGTTGTTGTTTTCTCAGAGTACGGCACGGATCTGGAAAGCGTCATCAGGGACGAGACTGACGGCGACTTCGCTGAGGCTCTTCTGGCCATGTCGAGGGCGGAAAAGCACGAGATCACTCACATCGACATGGCTCAGGCCAAAAAGGACGTAGAGGTAAAAGAAATCACACCGTATTACAGACGTGTTAGAAAACACTGTGAGTGAAAATCAACGCAATCGTCTTTGTTTTCCATCCGCAGACTCTCTTCGAGGCGGGCGAACATCCCGAGGGAATCAACGTGTCCACGTTCATCGAGATCCTGACCAAGCGCAGCGGCCCTCAGCTCTCAAAGAGTGAGTGTTAAGCCCAATTTATACTTCTGCGTAAAGTGCTCTGCGTAGGCTACGTAGAGACTCTGCGTCGACGCAGAGACTGTCGAAGAGCCTCTGCGTAGTCTCCGTCTGCACGAAATATTTTTTAAGTGTCCGTCACTCCGTCAAGGGACTACGGAGACGACAAGAGCTGCGATTGGTCCTCAGGACAGGCTGAGCGAAGCTGCTCTGTGCCGGCTCTCAGTGCGCTCCGGGCGTCCTGACAGAGGCGGAGCTGATCCCCGCCGATAACGCCGCTGCCGAACTATAAATACGTCATATCTTAACACACACAGCACATGTTTAGACTCTAAATGGCCAATTTCTCACCTCAAATTATCTTAAAACTGCGTTCCGTGACACAGAAAAGTGAGAAACGGCCACTTTTTCAACAACAACAGTCTTTCTCTCTCTTTCTTTCTCGGACGCCATTGCTCACTGTAGCCAGAAGCACAACAACCTTGCGCTGCGACCCCTACTGATCGGGCGGGAAATTGCAGCGAGTGTCCGTCACCACGACGCAGAAGTATAAATGCTCGAGGCGTCTCCGTGGTGACGCAGACGGATAACGCATACGCAGTCGGAGAAGTATAATGTGGCCTTTACTGTAGAAACGTGTGTGTGTTTGCTTTGAGTCAGGAGGAGGAGGAGGAGGAGGAGGAGGAGCTGCTCCTCACAAGAGGACAAACCGGTGGAACCACGACACACCCAACACACACTCCTTCTCCCTCCTCATCTACAGAGTCTGCGGTTTGAGCTTAAAATCCAAGGTTTGACGTTATGAATTAGGGCTGTCAAAAGATTAAAATTTTTAATCAGATTAATCACAGGGTAGCTGTGGATTAATCACGATTAATCGCGATTAATTACCATTCGTAAATATGCCAAAAAAAATCTGTTTTTCTCTTTATATTGTTGTAGGAACGGAGAGATAAATAAAGTATGTGAAAATATAAACGTAAAGAACAATAAAATACTGTAAATAACTTGTAAAAACCTACACAAACTTAAATAAACATTACATTATAAGACAATATAAATAAATAGAAAAAATAAAATGCTGTAATAACTTTTATTAAAAAAACTATACATTGCACTGTAAATAACTCACATTATAAACAAAATATAAAGTATAGAAGTTAAATAGTTTTCTTTGGGGAACTAAACCAACAGCAGGAAATTCCTCATCAGCACCTTTGAAGCACTGCTTTCTACTAGTTAGCGTTAGCGTCAGCTAGCATTCTGACGCTAACGTTAATTCCACGAATTAATCACCCTGCGTTAATTTTGACAGCCCTAGTTATGAACCGTAACGTTCACGTGACTTTAGTTCGTTTACATCGCAGACCCCGACGGACTGACCTGATACTGCCCCCTGGTGCTTTTAACAAGCATAGAAACAGCCAGCATGGACACTGAATCAGACCTGTACAGGATGTTTTTTACCCCAACTTTGAGCGCTTGTTTTTGTTCGTTTTGTCCCGTCGTAGCGTTCGAGGTGTACGCCTCCTCCAGTGACGTCTCTTTGCCTAAAGCGTTGAGCTTGGAGCTGAAGGGAGACATCGAAGACTGTCTGATCGACATCGGTAAGGCGCCGGTCGCTCGTCACTCGTCATTTACGCCTGTGTCTGCACCGCGATCTGAGCATAATTATGTCGTCTTCGATCGTCTCTGTGTGCTGTTTAGTGAAATGTTCCTGGAACATGTCGGCTTTCTTCGCCGAGAAGGTCCACAAGGCCATGAATGTGAGTATGAACGTCTACGCCCTCCTCACACACACACACACATACGTACGTCCATGGCTGCAAATATCGATTGAATTATAAATCCAGCAACAGACTGGCTGCCAAATAATGAGCTATTTTAAACATTCACCGACAGACTGACGGCCAAATAATGAGCTATTCTATACATTCGCCAACAGGATGGCTGCCAAATAATGAGATAATCTAAACATTCACCAACAGACTGACGGCCAAATAATGAGCTGTTCTATACATTCACAAAAGACTGACTGACTGCCAATTAGTGAGCCATTCTATACATACACCAACAGACTGACTGCCAAATAATGAGCTAATCTTTAAATCCACCAACAGACTGACTGCCAAATAATGGGCTATTCTAAACATTCACCAACAGACTGACGGCCAAATAATGAGCTGTTATTTAAATCCAGCAATAGACTGACTGCCAAATAATGAGCTAATCTTTATATAGACCAACCGACTGACTGCCAAATAAGGAGCTGTTCTTTTAAATCCAGCATCAGACTGACTGCCAAATAATGAGCTATTTTATATATCCACAAAAAAGACTGACTGCCAATTAGAGAGCTATTCCATACAGGCACCAACAGACTGACTGCCAAATAATGAGCTGTTCTTTAAATCCAGCATCAGACTGACCGCCAAATAGTGAGCTGTTCTTTAAATCCAGCATCAGACTGACTGCTAAATAATGAGCTAATCTTTATATAGACCAACCGATTGACTGCCAAATAATGAGCTGTTCTTTAAATCCTGCATCAGACTGACTGCCAAATAATGAGCTGTTCTTTAAATCCAGCATGAAACTGACTGCTAAATAATGAGCTAATCTTTATATAGACCAACCGATTGACTGCCAAATAATGAGCTGTTCTTTAAATCCACCAACAGGCTGACTGCTAAATAATGAGTTAATCTTTATATAGACCAACTGACTGACTGCCAAATAATGAGCTGTTCTTTAAATCCACCAACTGACTGACTGCCAAATAATGAGCTGTTCTTTAAATCCAGCATGAGACTGACAGCCAAATAGTGAGATATTCTAGACATCCACCAATAGACTGTCAAATAATGGGCTAATCTTTATATAGACAAACCGACTGACTGTCAAATAATGAGCTGTTCTTTAAATTCACCAAGAGACTGACTGCCGAATAATGAGCTAATCTTTAAATCCGCCAACACTCTACATCTACAACATAAATAGAGCCCTGAAATGAAAATGTAAATTGTAAATAAAGTGTCTTCAACATTCCCATTATCAGTGTTTAATACATGTGTTACATATGGAGCCTTTAATGAGCTGCCGTGTTGTGTCTCAGCGTTACGGTACATGTGAGGACACGCTGATCCGGGTGCTGGTCAGTCGCTCCGAGATCGACCTGAAGAAGATCGTAGAGGAATACAGGGCCATGTATGACACGAGCCTACAGGAACATATACTGGTAAGACCATGTATATTATCACGCATTTCCTTGCTTCTGTTTTTTTCCGTATACCTTTAAACAAAGACTGCGTCCTTGTCTCTGATTCCACAGCATGAAACTAAGGGACATTATCAGAGCGTCCTGATTGGACTGTGTGGACCCCACTGAACGTCGGCCATCACCGAGAGTCCACAGAGACCTGGAGGCTGCCGTCTTTCTGAATAACATGACATGAGGAAGTGAAAAATGTTGTACTTTTAAGTATTAATAAAACAAAACAAAACAAAAAAAGTCTCATGATTGGTTTAATTTTTTTCTGAGTAACTAATGGTGATGATGAGTGACATCTAATGGTGAGAGTGCAGACTGCAAGACACCAAAGACAATTTCTGAGTGCCGTTGGGAACTACGGTGGCCTTCGTGTACCATAAATGATGTGAATGGAATTTATATCACTTAAAATAATTTATGTTTGAAGTAGTTGATTTTTTTTATTTAAAAAAAAAACTGCATAGAAAATAAATAAGTTTTTTTTTTTTTACTACTTCCTGTTTAAACCTTTTGCCATAACACATGGCAATAACCAATAGGTTCTAGTAGTTATTCTTGCAAAATAAACTACACGTTTTTTATGTTATCCCTCCTTTTGAGTGGTAACAGGAAGTAAAACCAGAGCTCTGGCTGGTAAAGAAACATAGCCACAAAATGGCGGCCTTTAAAAAACAACACCATTGACTAATCTACATTAAAAAAAAACATGCTTATTCTGTAATAATATTAATATTATAATAAGTCAAACTGCCACCTGCGCAGGAGCGACACTGAGAATCGCGCAGTAGCGACGCTCTCGAACACACGTACGTGACGTGGCACGTTCAACTCCGTGTCCGGAAGTGCCGAGTATGATGATGATGATGAGCTACTTCTTCTTTTTTAGCTAACAGTTCCACTTTTCTGTTTCACCCTCCTCCACTTTCGCGTTTACTGTGTTCACGTTAATTCAACTTTTTTGTTTTTTAAATATATTTACGCTAAGTGAGCAGCGGCGACGGCGTGTTTTGAGTGACGTTCGCCGTTTACAGGTTGACGTGTCGGCGCGGCTGCGAACTTTGGGATAAGAAGCTAACTCGCGTTCCAGATGGTTTTAGTCAGTTAGCATGCTAGCTAGCAGGCTAACAGACTGACAGACTGTCATGTTTACATTTGTTTACATCGGTTTTTAAATGAAAGTAGTGACGATAATTTACTCTTGATCTGTAAATATGCTGCGGGATAGTTTTACTTATCAGACAGTAGTGGTGACATTAACAATGACGATGATGAGGTAACTGGAACATAAAAATACTGGAACTGGACTTTCAGTGGTTTTGATTGAGGAGAATTTTGTTAAAATGGAGGATAAATACAGCAGCAACGTTCTGTCAGGAGGAAGACTGGGCATGGTGGAAGTGCCTGATTCAAGGTATGTTTCATTCATTAAAATGAACAATATTATATTATGTGTTATATTATTACAATATTATTATTACATTTTTAATCTTTTTCCTCCTCAGGTTAACCAGATACATAGTCCTGCTGGTCGTGTCAAAGGTCCTCAAGGCTCTCGGGATCTTTGAATCCTACGATATACTCAAAGTTGTTCATATTGTCCAATTCATCTTTATACTAAAACTAGGGTGAGTACGTCTAAATAATGTTACAGAACTGATTTTCAATACACTTTATTGGGAATTTATTATGCCTTTATTGGTAATTTTGTTTTCCCAGGAGTGCTGTTATTCTACTTTTCTTTCAAAAACCTTTCTCCTCTGGGAAAGGCATCTCTAAAAGACAGGTGTGTTTCATTTCCGGTCTGTTTACTGACATTTTCATGCCGTTTCCATAAATGTCTTAATCGACCTTCGTCGTTGTATTAATACTGCTGCTGTAACTCCCGTTTTTCTCTCTCTCTTTGCAGTGGATAAAGTTGCTAAAACATGCTGTTTTCAGCTGCGTCATCTCTCTGCTGGGATTCTTTGGTCTAACCCTTTGTGGACCTTTAAGGTAAAACGGTTTTTTAACTGCGTTTCCGTCAACCTCTTCTTAGTCACGTTCTCTCCAGACGAAAGTAATCTCACACACTCGTGTCTGTGTCTTTCACACAGGACGCTGTTGCTGTTTGAGCACAGCGACGTCGTGGTCATCGCTCTCCTCGGCGTCCTCTTCACGAGCTCAGGAGGAGGACCGTCCAAGGTAAAGGAGGAGGAGGACGCTCCTCGACGTCCTGTCTCTGAAACCTAGAGTTCGTTATTAGCCGTTTTTTATCCTCCACATGAGGGTCATGAGGTTCTTGAAGGGGGCCTGAGGCTGAGCTCAGCTGACGGTTGCCTCACTGGTTTAACTGATGGTGTTTCTGTGTGGTGGAGTTTGCATGTTATCAATGTGTGGAAGCTCTAAACTGACCATAGATGGGTCAATAGATAGATGGATATATTCAAGCATCCAGTAGCAATAACATACGTTGAACATACATACGCTGAGATTGACCCGAGATAAATTAAAGTGTGTACAGAGTAATCAAAGGAATTAAATTAAACATATGTAACAAAATAAAACATTTGCATCGAATTTAAATATGTACAGAGAAATGTAAAAATGTGCAGGAGTTAAAACTCTCAAAGTAAAAAAAGAAAAATTTGCAGAGGAATTAAATATTTGCATCGAAAAAATAAATATATAACTGTGTTAAGTTAACCTGTGCTGTCTATACAAAAACTACATAAAAAAAAAGAAAAAAGAAAGTGACTAGAAATAAAATTGTTTTATACAACTATAAACTATATTAAAAGTATAAAGTGACAGTAGAAGTAAGGTGTGAATGTACCATATACCTCATATATCAATATTGGAAGCGTTCCATGATAATTTAATGGGAGAAAACTGGATTTTTTTTCAAGCATTTTTGGCTAAAAGGGAAAGTTTTTGCTCAAAGTTCTTTAAGAATCGATTAAGTTCTACTGTTGATATTATTGTATTGTATTATTTTTGCATTTCACGTCTGCCGCTTATGAAGAAACCAGGTGTTTATATTCGAATATGACCCAGTTTCTCTCACTTAATTCCCTGTATAAGGTTTGCAATTTGGGATATTTTCAAAATTCCCTAAACTAAAGTTCCCGTGAAACGTTTCTGGACATTTACGTTTTTAATTTTCTGCTCTTTGTTCTGGTCAATCAGGGCCTTAAGATGTCTGTGTTGTTGTGGAAAACACATTAAACAATATCAAAGGGAATCAAGTCCCACTTAAACCCAGAATCGTGCAACATTTGTCCCGATTTAACAGCGATTTCGTTGTGTTTTTAGCAAGAGTTTGCAACTTTTAGCCAAAGAAAAATATCCCAGAGATGACGTAATAAGTCAGAATATTCAAAAATAACTCCTGACTGACTTTTATCGTGTCCGCCGATGTGATGATCTGTAAATTCTGCTAGCACACGATCAAAATAACGTAACATTTAAAGTGTTATATGATCTTTTTTGTGTGATTTTTGTCTCTGCACAGACCAGAGGAGCCGCCCTCTTCATCATCGCCGTCATCTGCCTCCTCCTCTTCGACAACGATGACCTCATGGCCAAAATGGCCGAGCACCGTATCCTTTTTTGCTCGACGCCGAACGCCACGACGTCACTGTGTTTGTGTTTGCGTTTACCTTGACTCCGCCTCCTTCTCCCCTTTAAGCCGAAGGACACCACGACAGCGCGCTCACTCACTTCCTCCACACGGCCATCGCTCTGTTAGGCGTCGCGGATCACAAAGTAAGTCGGACTACGTTAAAATTTAACGTACATTTACGTACTTTTATCATGCTAATTTATACTTTTCGTTGCTGTCAGGGCGGCGTTGTGCTGCTGGTGGCGTCTCTGTGTCTCAAGGTGGGGTTCCACTCGGCGTCCAGGAAGCTGTCGGTGGAAATCGGCGGTGCGAAGCGTCTCTACGCGCTCGACAACCTGGTTTCTGCCGCCGTGCTGCTGCCCTGGGTCGTCGTGCTGTCGGTGACCACCGACGTAAGTGCAAACGTCGCGGTTTTCACAATAAAAGACCTAGCTAACCCTTCTGTTAGCGTCACTGACGACGTGTGTTTTTTTTCCCCCTCCGTTTCGCCGCATAGAGCAAAGTGGAGTCGTGGTCGTCGCTCGTGCTGCCGTTCGCGATGATCGTCTTCTCCGTCGCCATCCTGGAGTTCTACGTGGAGGCCGTGTGCAGCGCCAAGATGGAGACGCCGCGCTGCGCCCGCTACGGCGCCGCCGCGCTCTTCCTCAGCGCCCTGCTGCTGGCCAACTTCTGGACGCACCCGCTGACCGACCAGCTGCGCTCCATGAGCAAGGCGGCCCAGCAGGTCAGCACGGAGCACGTGCTCTCCGGGGGAGTCATCGTCAGCGCCGTCTTCTTCATCATGGGTGAGTGGGTGCCTTAAAGGGACAGTCCGCTTCTTTTTATCGCATATTTACAGTGACTTATATTTAGTTTATTGTGTTTTCTGGACCCAAACAGACAAGGAACGCAAGGAAAAACTGATTTTAGCCACTTAAAGCGGACCTAGACCGGAAGTTCCAATTAACGCTGTGTATCTGCGTCATTACCTTGTTTAAGAAGCCCTGAAGGTTCAAAACAAACAGTTCAGCCACTGCTGAGAACGCTGTGTTTTATTGTAATCTCGGGCTCAGATCTCTGAAAAAACCCGGTCCTGTCTTCTGGGTGTGAGAGTTGTGAGAGTCTAAAATATCGCGGCTGGGGAACAGCGTCAGAAAAGACAGATTTCTATCGGCTCGTTTACAGCAACTTGGAGGTTTTTGACCATAAACGCAAGTTAATGTATGTAAGTAGACCTCCATAACTAACATATATGTGCAACAGGACCACTCTTTGTGAGCTTTAACAAAGGGCTGACAGCTTAAGAATTTGTCTGACGGACTTAATCCCACACACACACACAGGAGTTAATCAGCTCAGAATAGGCGGTGGCACAAGGAAAAACAATGCTTCTCTCTATAACAAAAGGCTCACGTAATAAAATCTCCACCTGCTTAAGTCTGTCGTATCATCAACTACTGTTTGCCGCCGTATCTCGCTGTTAAACACTTTTTTTTTTTACCAAAAACTAAGGTTTTCGTTGCTCTTTGTAAACCGCTCGCTCTCCCTGCACCAAAACCCCATAGAGAAAACCACCGATTTTACATCACAGCACACGGGAGTCGTTGACCCGCTGCTGCCTCATTTATTTAATGCATATATGTTATTTAGCGACTTCTGTGTTTGAAATCCTTTATTTGGATTTACCTCGGTGGCGCAAAGCGACCACACGGGGCAGCAGCGGGACCAGCAGCTCGTGTGTCCCTGTGAGCTAAAAAACGCTGTTTTTATCAATGGGATTTGGTGTGGTTTAAAGAACTTGGTTAAACTGTTAGGAAACACTGTCAAATGGGCAAAATTAGGCAGTGAATATATTCTTATAGCTCACATAGAGTGGTCCTGTTGCACATAAATGTTAGTTATGGAGGTCTACTTACATATATTAACTTGTTTTTATGGTCAAAAACCTCCTAGTTGCTGTAAACGAGCCGATAGAAATCCTCTTTTCTGACGCTGTTCCTCAGCTGCGATGTTTCAGAGTGAACTTTAACCCCCAGAAGACAGAGTCTTGTGATTGGCCAGTACTATCCAGCACATCCGCTCTCAGAAGCGCAGCGCCCCCCTCTGGAACGGTGGATGCACTGCTCCTCATTATCAAAACATTGTTTTAACGGTGTTTAAAAATAGCTTCTTCACGACTCCCCGCCGCAGTCCCTTTATGACTTTAAACCGAAGTCAGACCCAGAGTCAGAAGACACTGTCGCTCGTGAAACACCTCCACAACGGACGTTATTCTTCTTCTGCGGTTCAATGTACGCAACCGGATGTGCCCGGACTAGTGCCCGGAGCAGGACGATCTGCTGTTCAGGAGAACAGATGTTTTACGTAACTATTACGGGATTTTCAGTGATCTCGTTGAGCCCCGAGATTACAATAAAACACAGCGTTCTCAGCAATGGCTGAACTGTTTGTTTCGAACCGTCAGGGCTTCATAAACAAGGTAATGACGCAGATACACACTCAAAAAAACAGCGTTAATAGGAACTTCCGGTCTAGTTCCGCTTTAATATATCATAGACTTAAATTTGGGTTGATTTTATTCACTCAGCCTCTTGATAAGTGGCTGTATTTTCCTATTTTCATGTTTTAGCTGCGTTTTAACGTACCGTTAAACATCCTCTCATCCCCCCCGCAGCGTCCAGCATCCTCTCGTCCCCGTCGCGGAAAGGTCAGAAGGGCACCCTGGTGGGTTACTCGCCCGAGGGCACGCCGCTGTACAACTTCATGGGCGACGCCCTGCAGCACACGTCGCAGTCGCTGCCGCGCTTCATCAAAGAGTCGCTGAAGCAGATCCTGGAGGAGTACGACTCCAGGCAGATCTTCTACTTCCTGTGTCTCAACCTGGTACGTCGTCTTTAACCGTAATCCTTTGCTTCGTAAGTCCAGAAGATGAACGCGTTGTTGTTGTTGTTGTTGTTGTTGTCGTCGTCGTGCCCGCGTTCAGGCCTTCACCTTCGTGGAGCTGTTTTACGGCGTCTGGACCAACAGTCTTGGACTGATCTCCGATGGTTTCCACATGCTCTTCGACTGCTCCGCCTTGGTCCTGGGTCTGTTCGCTGCTCTCATGACTCGCTGGAAGGCCACCAGGATCTTCTCCTACGGGTAAACACTCACAAGGGGGAAAAAGGGGTGTTTTCATGAGGAGGAGGAGGAGTCTTTGAAAATGTGTTTGAAAACACACTCACTGTCACTGTCGTCGTCTTCTTCTTCTGTTGTTTTTATCAGCTTTGGTCGTGTTGAGATTCTGTCTGGTTTCATCAACGGTCTCTTCCTCATGGTCATCGCCTTCTTCGTCTTTGTGGAGTCTGTCACTCGATTGTTGGATCCACCGAACATCAACACTGACATGTTGACTGTGAGTAAACTGTCCTGCACTCGTCTTCTTCTGCTTCTTCTACTTATATAACTGATACTGCTACTACAACTAAAACTACTACAACTAAAACAACTACTGCTACTACAACTAAAACTACTACAACTAAAACAACTACTGCTACTACAACTAAAACTACCACAACTAAAAGTACTACTGTTACTCGTATAAAACCTACTACTACTCCTACAAAAACTACTACTGGTACACCTGCTAAACTACTACAACTACTACTGCTACTCCTATGAAAACTACTACTGCTAATCAATAAAAACTTCTTCTGCTACTCCAATAAAAACTACTACTGTTACTCCTATAAAAAGTACTACTGCTACTCCTATAAAAACTAGGAAATCTACTACGGCTACTCCTATAAAAGCTACTACTGCTACTCCAATAAAAACTAGTAAAACTACTACTGCTACTCCTATAAAAACTAGTAAATCTACTACTGCTACTCCTATAAAAAGTACTACTGTTACTCCTATAAAAACTACTACTGCTACTCCTATAAAAAGTACTACTGTTACTCCTATAAAAACTACTACTGCTACTCCTATAAAAAGTACTACTGTTACTCCTATAAAAGCTACTACTGCTACTCCAATAAAAACTAGTAAAACTACTACTGCTGCTCCTATAAAAACTAGTAAATCTACTACTGCTACTCCTATAAAAAGTACTACTGTTACTCCTATAAAAACTACTACTGTTACGCTTATAAAAACTAGTAAAACTACTACTGCTACTCCTATTAAAACTACTACTGCTACTCCTATAAAAACTACTACTGCTACTCCTATAAAAACTAGTAAAACTGCTACTGCTACTCCTATAAAAACTAGTAAAACTACTACTGCTACTCCTATAAAAAACGACTAAAACTTCTACTGCTACTCCTATAAAAACTAGTAAAACTACTACTGCTACTCCTATAAAAAACGACTAAAACTACTACTGTTTCTCCTATAAAAACTACTACTGTTGCGCTTATAAAAACTAGTAAAACTACTACTGCTACTCCTATTAAAACTACTACTGCTACTCCTATAAAAACTAGTAAAACTACTACTGCTACTCCTATAAAAAACGACTAAAACTTCTACTGTTACTCCTATAAAAACTACGAAAACTACAACTGATACTTCTATAAAAACTACTACTGCTACTCCTATAACTGCTACTAAAACTACTACTGCTACTGCCACAAAAACAACTACCGCTTCTCCTACTAAAACTACTGGTACTAGCACAAAAACTACTACTGTTAACCCAGCTAAACGACCACAGCTAAAACTACTACAACTAAAATTACTACTGCTACTCTTACAAAAACTACTAAAACTACTACTGTTACTCTTGCTAAACTACTACAACTAAAACTACTACTGCTATGTTTACTAAAACTACTACTGCTACTAAAACCAAAACAACTACCACTTACTAACTAAAATTTTTACTACGACTAAAACCACACTATGGGTCCTTGTAAACCGCTCACTCTCCCACACCAAACCCCGTAGAGAAAATCAGAAGCTGTTGATCCACTTCTGCCTCCTTTACCGAGTTCAAAAGTCTTATTTTGTGACTTTGTGTCACTGAGCTAAATCCGAATGAAGGATTTCAAACACCAAAGTGACCACACGAGGCAGCAGCAGCACCAGCAGCTCCTGTGTCCCTGTGAGTTAAAAAAGCTGATTTTCTCTATGGGGTTTGGTGCGGGAGAGTGAGTGAGTTACAAAGTGATATCAGCTGCAGTTTTCACTGTCTCACTGTGAGATAAAGACACCAAAGAGAGTCTTTTCTCCTCCTCCTCCTGCAGCCCGTGTCAGTCGGAGGTTTACTGGTCAACCTGGTGGGCATCTGTGCCTTTAGCCACGCCCACTCCCACGGCGGCAAAAGCTGCTCGGCACACGAAACGAGCCACAGCGAGCACGGCCACTCCCACGGCGGCGGAGGAGGAGGTCACGGCCACTCCCACGGAGGAGGAGGAGGTGGAAGTCATGGCCACTCCCACGGCGGCGGAGGAGGAGGTCACGGCCACTCCCACGGCGGCGGAGGAGGAGGTCACGGACACTCCCACGGCGGCGGAGGAGGAGGAGGAGGAGGCAGTCACGGCCACTCCCACAGCTCAGGGGGCGGAGGCATGAACGCCAACATGCGCGGCGTGTACCTCCACGTCCTGGCCGACACGCTGGGCAGCGTCGGCGTCATCATCTCCACCATCCTCATACGGCAGTTCGGCTGGCTGATCGCCGACCCCATCTGCTCGCTCTTCATCGCCACGCTCATCTTCCTCAGCGTCATCCCGCTGCTGAAGGACGCCTGCGAGGTTCTGCTGCTGAGAACGCCGCAGGAGAACGAGAAGGACCTGAACGTCGCGCTGGAGAAGGTGAGAAAAATCTGTATTTTTTTGGTGGATTTCTCCCACACCAAACCCCATAGAGAAAATCAGCGATTTTAGCTCACTGGGGGAACACAGGAGCTGCTGGTCCACTGCTGCCTCGTGTGGTCACTTTGTGCCACTGAATCTTAATACGTTAGAATGTACGATATATTATGTTTTTTTTATATAGATGACCACATGAATATCTTTGAGAATTTTGAAAACGCGTTGTTTGTGTCAAATGATATAAATGACAACACTGCCCTCTAGTGGCCAGGGGTTTAAACGCAACACACAATGAACCACAGCCTTTAAATTTATTGGTGGATATAAACTTATGTAGAAAAGGACTCAATTATATATACATATATATATATATATATATATGTGTGTATATATATATATATATGTGTGCGTGTGTGTGTGTATGTATATATATATATATATATATATGTGTATATGTATATATATGTGTGTGTGTATATATGTGTGTGTATATATATATATGTGTGTGTGTATATATATATATATGTGTGTGTATATATATGTGTGTGTATATATATATATGTGTGTGTATATATATATGTGTGTGTATATGTATATATGTGTATATATATAATATGTATATATGTATGTATGTATATATATATATATTTTATATATGTGTATATGTATGTATATACATGTGTATATGTGTATCTATACATATATATGTGTGTATATGTGTATCTATACATATATGTGTGTATATGTGTATATTTACATATATATGTATGTATGTATATGTATATATATATGTATGTGTATATAAACATTTATGTATGTGTATATGTTTGTATATAAATGTGTATATATACATGTGTATATGTATGTATGTATGTATATATATGTGTATATATACATATGTATGTATATATATGTGTATATATACATATATATGTATGTATGTATATGTATACATATATATATGTGTATATACATATATGTATGTATATGTATGTATATATGTGTATATATATACATATATGTATGTATATATTTGTATATATATTATTTAATATTGTTCTGCTCCTTTTTCAAATGTCTTGTTTTGTCCACAAATCAAAATAGGCAAATTTATTGATTTATTTCCTATGTGGAGCAAAGAAGCCGGAGAATATTCCCACTTAAGAAGCTGAAAATGCACATTTAAAGAATATTTGCCCCGTTAGAAAATGTAAATTTCAACAAATCTGATCCGTAAAAGCTGATATTTAAAGTCTTCCTAACACGTTCCAGGTGGAGAGGGTTGAAGGAGTCCTGTCGTACAGAGACGCTCATTTCTGGAGACACTCGGCCAGCGTGGTCGCAGGAACCATCCACCTGCAGGTGATGCCCGACGTGGTGGAGCAGAGGATCGTCCAGCAGGTCTGTACCATCATCATCATCATCATCATCAGCAGCATTAAACTAAATTGCGTCCGACCTCTGACTCGCCCGCGTTTTTGTCTCCCAGGTGACGACCATCCTGAAAGACGGCGGCGTGAACAACCTGTCGGTGCAGGTGGAGAAGGAGACGTACTTCCAGCACATGTCGGGACTCAGCACCGGCTTCAACGAAGTGCTGGCCATGACGCAGCAGATGGAGGTGATGAAGTACCTGAACGACGGCACCTGTATCATGTGATCATGTGATCGTGTGATCTCTGGACCGTGTGTGGGACCAAAAAAAAGAGACTTTTGTTGTTTTTCTTTGAACATGTACAGTGTAAAGAAAGTGGTTTAAATAAATCTGAATATATTGGTTTTATCACAAAGTGCTGCAGCAACTTCTTTCCCTGAAGATCTCACAAGGCTCTTTTAAATTAAATTGTGGGCAAATAAACTGTTTCACAATGTTATTTTGAATTTCTGTGACATTTCCTCACCAATATCATGATTTAATCACTTTGATGGTACAGTTTACATCCAACTTTTTTCAGTTTTGCTTAGTTTTTGTCCCAATTATTGATCTCAAGTCAAAAAATATATAATATTATATATTTATATATATATAATAATATTGAGCCAAAAAGACAGAGAACGAACCAAAGTCGCGTGGAAAAGCCGTCTCACTTTATTTGAGCCATGAGCATTAATCTAATGCATATAAATGTGAAGACAGTGCGACACACTCTCTGCTGCTACAGTGCAGAGAGAAGTGCTCACACAACTGATATGTTTGTTTGTTTGTTTGTTTGTTTGTTTTCCCTCAATGAGAACAGAACTACACTAACAAGAACCTACTAAATTTAATTCCTACAAGTTCTTTGGTTGACCTGTAGGGGTCAGGAGTGGACACTTCACGTCACGTACAAAAAAATAACCGGGCACGCCGTCGTCGTTTTTCTACTCGATCTCGTTGGTGGTTCCCGCCGTGGCCTGGATCTCCGTTTCTGCGGCGGGAATAAACAGGAAGTGAGGACGACGAAGACTCACGTAACGTAACGTAACGTGTAAGTTAACGTCACGTTTTTTTTATTCTTACCTGGGCAGCGTCCGCTTTCCAAGACGATGTCATCTATGGCGATGTCGCTTCTCACCGACGAACCCCTGGTCGCTTCAAACACGAGCTGGAACAGAAACGACACGTTTGTAAACCGCTCACGCTCCCACACCAAAGCCCATAGAGAAAATCAGTGATTTCCGTCCACTGCTGCCTCGCGTGGTCGCTTTGTGTCACTGAGGTTGATCCGAACGAAGGATTCGAAAAGCCGAATTTGTTAAACGACGCATTTGAACTCGGCGATGGAGGCGGCAGTGGATCGACCACTCCTGTGTGCTGTGATGTTAAAAATCGACGTTTTTCTCAATGGGGTTTGGTGCAGGAGCATGCACGGGGTTTTCAAAGCAGCACAAACGTCAGTTTCCAGTCCCGTCGGTTAACGTCGACGGGATTTTGTGTTAATTCTATGACGTCTGAATAATTTGTGTGGCTTTATCTTCCTGTCGGACACATTTCCTCAACTGGAAACGGCCGTTTTAAACTGCTCACTCTCCCAAAACCAAACCCCATAGAGAAAACCGTCGTTTTTTAGCGCACGGTTTGTATTCGAGCAAACACTGCCTCGAGTTTTACCGCCATCATCTTCAAATTTGGTCAGGTCACTCTGGACGAGATGGGGATTAATCGTTATCAAAAGCTTCGCTTTACGTGACACGATGCGGGCACTAGGGGGCGACAAAGTTGCGGCCCGCCAAAACGAACACCCGCGAACTTCACGATAGAATGTCCAATCACAGCCAAACACGTCATATTGTAGTACATTTAACATTTTTTTTGTGCTTTTAACAGACTAGGTGGCGCTCTTGCCTGGTGCTGGCTGTCGCACTGATATTCCACCCTGGCTCTCAGCCAGGCCACGCTCTGCTCGCCGCCGCGCTGCCACAGCGTCGCGTCCTCGCCGCTCGTGTCCAGCCGCACGCTGAGGCGGCCCGTGCCCGAGCCGTACATTTGGTAGAAGAAGGTGAGACACTGGCGCCCCCTGGAGCCTCGGAGAGGCCGCGAGAGCAGCCGGACGCTCTGGCCGGGCAGCATGGGCGACGACGCCTCCAGGTGCAGGTAGTAGCCTGTCGATAGAGAGTCAACGCGTTTGTCTCATAACGGATTATTATTATTTTTTTTGTCTCCAGAAAACTGTGGGGTTGACGTTGACGCTCACCCAGTCCCGTGGTGTGATCTCCTCTGGGCCCCGTGTACGAGGTCGGCGTCGGTCCTCGTCTCCACTGCCAGTCTGCGGCGTCCGTGTGTTTGTCCTGAGAGTAACCGCACAGTCCTGCCTCAAAGTCACAGTGTCCGGGCAGAGAGGACACCAGCGAGCCTGAGATACACCATAAAACACACACATGTACTTTAGAAATAATTCAGCTTTTTTTTAAGTTTTTTTATTGTATTTATTTATTTATATATATATTTTTTAATTTTCATTATTTGTTTTATATTATTATTATTATTATTATTTATTCATTTTTAAATTTTAAAAAAGAAGAGATATTTTATCTTTTTTGTTTTTTGTTGTATTTATTTATTTATATATATATATATTTTTAATTTTCATTATTTGTTTTATATTAATTTTTTATTATTATTTATTCATTTATTTATTTTTAAATTATAAAAAAGAAGAAATAATTTATCTTTTTTTCTTTTTTATTGTATTTATTTGTTTATATATATATATTTTTGAATTTGTATTATTTGTTTTATATAATTTTTTTTATTATTTATTTATTTTTTAATTATAAAAAAGAAGAAATAATTCATCTTTTTTTTGTATTTATTTGTTTATATATTTTTTTAAATTATCATTATTATTTTGTTTTATATTATTTCATTATTTATTTATTTTTAAATTATAAAAAAGAAGAAATAAATATTGTATTTATTTATTTATAGTTTGGTTTACATTATTATTATTTATTATTTATTTTTAAATTATTTAAAAAAAAAAGATATAATTCATCTTTTTGTTTTTTATTATATTTATTTATTTATCTATTGTAATTATTATTATTATTATTTATTATTTTTAAATAGTAAAAAGAGAATTACTAATTCATCTGTTTAAATTTAATTTAATAAATGTATTAATATTATTATTTGTTTTTAATTTAATTTTTCTATTATTATTTATTTATTTTTAAATAATAATAATAATAATAATTTTAAAAAAGAAGAAATAATTCATCTTTAAAATGTATATATAAGTATAAGCCGCTGTAGCGATAAACTCCCGCTCACTCGTCTCCGTCTGCTCGCAGTCTCCGAGGCTAACGCTGATGTCGTCCAGAGCCACGGAGCCGCAGTCCCAGAAGTTCCCACAAGTGCTGACGAAAACCACCTCAACGGGTCAGAAAAACACACAAAAAGCGTTAATCGATAAAGTTACGGTCGTTTAAAAAAAAAAAAGTCTATTTCTGACGCGTGACGCCATGAGTCCGGGCACCGTCTACCAGTTAGCTCCGTTAGCTCCTTTAGCGCAGTTAGCAGTGCCAACAGTCGAACTGGAGCGGTCTGATTATTAAAGGAAAAGAGCAGCGCTAACAAATAACCAGTGTACCTGTGTTACTGCGTATGTGTGCCTCTGTTTTTAAAGTTTAGCGTTTACTTTAGAGCATGGTTTCTCAAAGTCCGGCCCGGGGGCCCAATGGCGGCCCGCAGAAACATTTCTGGCGGCCCCCGCAGTGAATTACAGTTGATAGTTTTAATCCAGGAGCTACTAAAGCTTGTTAAATGTTTATTAGACATTACTGGATACAGACCAATAAGTGTAAACAAACATTCTGGGTATTTACCTGGTTTCTATATGGTGAATTTTAGTGTATTATTGTGTTATAAGCTGGTAATAAGCAGGTAGCTACAGCCCCCAATTACTAGCTATTTACCCAGTAAATATATGGTAACAGAAATACTTTGTATTAACCTGTAATTAGAAGGTAAGAACAATGGCCCAAATACTGGGGAATTACCCAGTAAATTATAAAGCGTTATTATATTAACGCTTATATTACTTAACGCTAAACTGTAGAACTGCAATCTGGTCATTAAAGTTATTACAAATGGGATTTTTTTTTTTCGTTTTTTTTTCCTTTGGCGGCCCTCAGTCCAATGTTGGGTTCCTAAATTGGCCCTCGGGTATCAAAACTTTGAGAACCCCTGCTTTAGAGACACTGGAGTCACGTAAACACGACGCCGAACGCGTCTTTTTGCAGTCAGTCGCCATGGAAACGCGTCATGCGTTAACGTGCGTTTAACGTTGACGCTTACGCTATTTGTAACATATTAAATTTGGCGGGTTTTTTTTTTCCCTTAAATCCGTTTTCCTGAGTTTCCACGCGACGGAAACCCGCGTACCGCCGTCGGTCCACGCGCCGCACTTTGAGAACCTTGGCCCTTTAAAAACGCTTCAGTCTATTTTCTTGTTCTTGTTCTAATCAGAAACAGCTCTCTTTTTTTCTTTTTTCCTCTCCTCCTCCTCCTCCTCTGTGGCAGCTCTGCGCTTCCTCACATTTGTTTGCTTATGTTTTTTCCCTTTAATTCATGCCATCCCTTCACTGTTCATTCATTCATTCATTCATTGTTTATTTATTTATTCTCTCGTCCTTTCATGTCTTTTTCCTGCATCCTCTCACTCTCTCTCTCCGTTTCCTCTGCTCTGACCTTGGAGGGCTGCGATGTTTGGAAGGTGACGTCCGTGGAGATCCAGATTCCTCTGGATTTCTCGCCCTGGGTCCAGATCTTCTCCTGGCTGCCGCTCAGATGCTGCTGCTGATGCTGCTGCTGATGCTGCAGATACACCACCAGAGCCTGGTCCGTCTGGTTGAAACCTGCAGAGTTATTTCCACTTTGGTGAGTCAGAGTCAAACTAAACCCCCGGCATTATGAGTCACTCGCAAAAGCTTAAATATCATTTCAATCTGAGGATTTTTGGGTAGAGCTGAGTAGAGCTCGGAGGTGGCGCTCACCCCTCAGAGAGAAGTAAAACCTCAGGCAGTACTTCGAGTTTCCTGGCAGAGTCGGACCAATCAGGCGGCTAACGTAGCCGGAGCGTGGGCTCAGGCGAGAGTGAGCCAGCAGGAAAGATCCTGGAAGGAATGTAAAGAGAAACGACAAAGATGGAGGAGTTTGTGCAGAATCTGCTCACGACACACAAAAATAATGATTTACGCTTTTATCTCGGGCTGATTGTGAAATATTTGGGCTTTTCCTAGAGTGGAATATATTTTAAAAATGCTCGTAGTGTCTCATTTTACTGAGATTGAAGCCTGTGCAAAAAGGTCTTAAATCTGCATTCTCTTGGAAGACCACCAGGGGGCCTACTCTTTACTTCCAACATCAGTAAACATTTAATTAATGGTCTCTATCACCGGTTTCAGCTCTGTGTAAATTGTTCAGGAGTCAAACTTCAGATTTTTTTACAAATTATGAATCAACTCGGACTCCAACTCGGAATCTAAAATATCGTGAATAGCCACCAGGGGGCGACTCTACTGCTTTCAGAATAATCGCCATTTGCATCAAAGTTGATGAGATTCTGTTTCCCGCTTGATTTTGTTACGTCCGTAAAACATTTCCCCGAGGAGTTTTTTTTTACGTCTTTTACCACGATAGCATGGCGGCCATTTTGTAAATTGAAGTCAGACATGGATGTAAAAAAAATATATTGAATAGCCACCAGGGGGCGACTCTACTGCTTTCAAAATGATCTCCATTTGCATCAAAGTTGATGAGATTCTGTTTCTCGCTTGATTTGTAACATCCGTAAAACATTTTCCCGAGGAGTATTTTTTTTACGTCTTTTTTCACGATAGCATGGCGGCCATTTTGGAAATTAAAGCCCTATTTTGCAGCGTTGCAATACTTTTAAGTCCACAACTCATCAAGTCAGAAGTTTTCCTGAATTGTGAATTGAGTCTCGCGTAAGACAGACATGGATGTAGAAAAAATAGATTGAATAGCCACCAGGGGGCGACTCTACTGCTTTCAAAATAATGAGCTCTGTTTGAGTCAAAAGGTTTATAAGATTCTGTTTCTCGCTTGATTTATTATAACGTCCATAAAAAAAATATTCTGCAGAGGAGTATTTTTTTACGTCTTTTTCACGATAGCATGGCGGCCATTTTGTAAATAAAAGTCCTATTTCGCAACGTTGCAATACTTTTAAGTCCATGACTCATCAAGTAGGAATTAGGGTACGTTTTTCCTGAATTGTGAATTGACTCAGTTTCGCGTAAGACAGACATGGATGTAAAAAAAATATATTGAATAGCCACCAGGGGGCGACTCTCCTGGTTTCAAAATGAGCTAATTTTGAGTGGAAGTCAATGCGACAGTGAACTTCTACTTCTCACTGGATTTATAACGTCAGGAAAACACGGCGGCCATTTTGCAAACTGTCCTATTGACTTAAACTTCGTAAACTGCTGGTGTTAGCGTCGTCACCTGCTCCCGTGGTGTGGTCGCCGTTCCTGAACACGTTGGGCTTCACAGAGACCCTCCTCCACGACGACGACTCCGCCCCCTGGTCCTGGGCGTAGCGGCAGAAACCCGACTCAAAGTCGCAGTTGGCGACGGACGGGTCAAAGGTCGGCTCTGTGGAGTACGGCGGATACATTCAGCACGTTTGAGGTTTCTGTTGCAATCTGCGGTCCCACCAGCAGAGGTCGCTAATTCTTATTTTCTCTAATTTGTGCTCGTAGCTCACCCGCGTCTGCGCTGCAAAACTCTGGAGAGAAAGAAATGTCGTCGAGTGCGACTCGTCCACCTCTTGGACTGCTAAACGCCACCTCAAAGACCACCTGCAGGGGGCGACACACAAACGCAGACAGGTGCTTTTTCACTTTTGGGTTAAAAGCATTGCGTGTCTACAATATCGTACTCTCCCACACCAAACCCCATAGAGAAAATCATCGTTTTTAGCACACATGGACACAGCAGCTGCTGGTCCACTGCTGCCTCCTGTGGTCACTTTGTGTCACTGAGGTGAATCTGAGTGAAGGATTTCAAACACTGACGTCACAAATTTACGCTTTTGAACTTAATATCGTAGGATAGCAGATGATCAATGACTCATGTTTGCTGTGATGTAAAATCGCTGATTTTCTCTATGGGGTTTGGTATGGGAGAGTGAGCAATTCAAAAAATGACACAAAAAGTTAGCATAGCGTTGAAAAAAAAAAAAAAGATACGATTGACCTAAGCTGGCACAGATTCCATTAAGAAAAACACAACTTTAATTAAATTATTCTATAAAATGTTTTAAAAAAACGTTAGCGCATGCTAACCTGAACGGAGTACGGTGCCCTCAGGTCCACCTGCACAGGTATCCACTGCCCCAGCGTCTCGCTCCACTCGCTCTGGTTCTCCGACCCCGCCCTCCACAGCTCCTGGTACTGACCCAGGCGGTCGCGGAGGTACACGGAGAACAGGTTCCCCCGGTCCTCGCTCCGCTGGTATGTGAAGCTCAGGCAGCCGGACATGGGCTCCGTCGTCATGGGCGACGCCAGTTTGGCCATTTCCTGGAAGGTCTTGGTGTAGACGGAGTCCACGTACATGAAGTGACCTGGGAGATGGAGAGGGAGGGAGGTTGATTTGCCTTTTGTCCAAGTTGTACTTTAATCTACCTGTAGGTGGCACCAGTGGTCGTAGATGAGGTGTTCCTGCAGGACTGAGCTGACAACCTGTCACAGAAATAATTGCGCTTAATTCTTGAACTTTACCAGCTGTATAATTACGGACAAACGTCGTCTTCCTCACGCGGTCTTCACATGTTTGGTGGGAGCATAATTGGAGGTAGTTGGAGCCAGCAATTAGGTAACTTCGCTCCAGGTTTTTTTTTTTATTCCGCTCCATGCTCCGGGCCAAAATCCTTCTGCTCCCATAACTCTTGCCTGGGTCCAATTTTCAAGATATTTTCCAGAGTTTGAGTCTTTAGCGTTGGGTAGTCAGACACTTCCTGGATTAATGGGAGGAGTGACTGGAGGTTAGCTTGTGTTTCCTGTAATGTTGTTATTTCAGTCCTGTGTTTCGCGGCTAACGATGTAACGCGAGGGGCCGCGCTCGCAAGATTGGTATGGAATTTTTGTGGAGTAACGTAATCGGCTGTTCTCTGGGGGCCTCCCTCTGATCTCTACAACAAATCATCTCGCACCAGATGGTGTAGAGAGAGATCAGAGTGGTCACCTAATCAGTGGCTCAAATCCCCGGCTGCAACACATTAAAGATGGGGAAAAAAAAAATCTTACCCTACAGCCTCCTCTGCTTACCACTCAGCGTAAATGGACATTTAGATGAACGTACTCCGTCTTGGACGATCATCTAAAGAACCATGTACCCAACCCTAACCCAAACCCTAACCCTAACCCCAACCCTAACCCTAGTCTGACGGCTTACCAGAAATAGTCTTGCTGGATTATCGAAAACTAGGAAGGCAACCAAAGCTCGACTCAACTGACTACAAAGTCGGACAAATAATAGGGTCCTGTAGTACCCCACTTCACCATCGGGTGGTAGCGGTACACGCCCTGACGCAGGGAATAGGACGCATTCCTACCAAGGAAGTAGAGAACGATGCTACAGATCCCTCGGACACGTCTGGTTCGAACGGCTCTGAACCTGAAAAGGTCCCGTCGGGCAGGGGAGTCGGGGTGTCCGCCGGTTCGAGGGTTGCCAGGTCAAGGCTCGGATGATGGCGATCTTTGGCGACCACTTCTTCTGTTGAGCGAGGCTTGATACTCCACCTACCGGCAGAAGTCCACTGCGTTGGGTCCTTGATCAGAAGTGTACCAGGGCCTTTAGAGATAGGGTGAGGAGCTCGGACATCCTTGAGAGGCCCAGAGTAGAACCGGAGGAGCCAACATCTCCCTAGGTCTTTCCTGGTATGTCCTTCCAGGAGTAGACCTCAGGGCTGATCCAGGACACACTGCGGGGATTATATCTCTTGGCTCGCCTTGGTATCCCCCCAGAGAAGCTGGCAGAACGGCCCATCTGGACTTCCTTGCCAAGCCTGCTACCTCCACAACCCTTTCCCAGACGAGCGGAACAAAAGCAACGGAATGGACTTTGCCGTAAATGTGGCTCACCTGTCTTGTTGTTGTAGGTGTGGTCATTGAGCACGTCGTTGTGAAGCAGCTGGCCGCCGCCGCCCCCGACGTACCAGTTGACGTTGGCGTTCCACTGGTTGTTGTATCCGCACAGATGAGACTCTTCAAAGTCGCACTCTGAAAACAGCAGAGAAAACACTGGGAAATCAGTACGCGGAGCTGGCACCACGCGTGAGGACCCTGCAGAAAACCCTCTCACGCTGTTGTAACTTAATACTCTAACCAAATGTGTCCGTGTGTGACTGTTGGCAACAGAAAACACATGGTCTTTATTCAGCCACTGTACCATGTGTGTGTGTGTGTGTGTGTCTGTGAAGTCACCCACCCAGGCAGTATCCAGGACTGACGTGGATCTCAAAGATGGCCACGCTGCTCCCAGCGCTCTGTCCGGGTTTACCTTCAATGACGATCTAATGAAGAACACCTGGTCAGCAACGGCGTGCAACACCGATGACATCACATCGAGTCACGTATGGGAGGTCGGGGGGAGTTCATGCACGAAACACAAATCTACTTTCAAAGCTCTAGAGAGACAGGTTTACTGTAAAAGGAATGAAGGTTCCCGTGTGAAAAGTACAAGATAACCGGCACCAACAGTTCCATACTTTGGCGCCCTTTCCTAAAGTCAACGCCGGGCAATCGTCACTCCCTTGCAAGACGTCCTCCTTTGTGGTTCGTTGTCATTGCTACGGTACGACGTCACGCTACATATCTCGCTGATACAGCCCAAGCCCCGCCTACCAGTTGTTCCAGTTGCATTCGGAAGTCTGAATTTCCGGTAAAGTGGAGATTATTGTGTTGATCAAAATAAAAGTGGACTTTTAAAATACACGACAGATGGTAGTCGAGTAACTTCTGAACGTTGTTGTGTCCCAGTTGGCATTCCTAACTCTGTTTTTGTGAGCAAACTAACGGGTAGAACGTTGTTTTTGACTGGTATTGCTAACAGTGGCTAGCCCAAGACGAGCGCGTGCGTCCCAGTTTCAACGTCCGACTTACGATGTAATTTGGAGCGCAGGATTCAAATCAGGCTAGCTGCTATCAAGCAGGCTTTCAATCGTCATGCTAATCTAACTGCTAATGTACATTACGTGTATTATATGCTAAGGTACTCTTTCTTTTCAATGACTGCAGCCATTTTGTGATTAACGTGTGAGCGGACGTCGATGTAAATATTAGAACCTGTTTGGGTTTTTTTTGCTAACGGTGTTAAAATTAAACCTTTGATTTACACCATTAATTATTTTACCCTGGTAACTGAAGTGAAGTGTGTTTACGTGCTAAAACACAGCGCAGACCTGGGTTAGCTTAATGTAGGTCGCGACCCTGTCACAGTCAACTCTGCCTCTGCGCATAACGTAAACATGTGCCGCACTGTTCCCTCATGGTGTTTATATAATGTGTGTGTGTGTGTGTGTTCCTCCGCCTCATATTGGCCTCATTTTAGCTCTGCATGTACAGCGTTAGCTTACATGTGTCTCCTCTAATCCACAGCATGTGTGTTGCAAACGTTGATTTTTATATAAACTACAGGAAATGTGTTTGGAACTTGTAATAATTGTTATTCTACCACTTTTTTCCACGTAATATTCCAGCACCAGAGAAGCGCGCTCTTTACGTATCATGGGATAGCCATTGTTGATGGCTATCCCATGTAGTTTTGCTTAAAATAGTGTTGCTAGCATCTTAAAAAGTCTTGTTGGCTTCTTAAAAAGTGTTGTTTGCGCCTTAAAAAAGTGTTGCTAGCTTCTTAAAAAGCCTTGTTGGCCTCTTAAAAAGTGTTGCTAGCTTCTTAAAAAGTTTTGTTGTCATCTTAAAAAGTGTTGTTAGCTTAAAAAGTATTGTTGGCTTCATGCAGTGTAGTTTTCGTCTTTAAAAGTGTTGTTAGCTTCTTTGAAAATGTTGTTTGCTTCTTAAAAGTGTTGTCAGCTTCTTTAAAAATTTTGTTTGCCTCTTGAAAGTGTTGTTAGCTTCTTTAAACATGTTGTTTGCTTCTTGAAAGTGTGTGTTGTTAGCTTCTTTAAAAATGTTGTTCGCTTCTTAAAAGTATTGTTAGCTTCTTTAAAAATGTTGTTTGCTTCTTAAAAGTGTTGTTAGCTTCTTTAAAATGTTGTTCGCTTCTTAAAAGTGTTGTTAGCTTCTTTAAAAATGTTGTTTGCTTCTTAAAAGTGTTGTTAGCTTCTTTAAAAATGTTTTTCGCTTCTTGAAAGTGTTGTTAGCTTCTTTAAAAATGTCGTTTGCTTCTTAAAAGTGTTGTTAGCTGCCTCGTGTGGTCACTTTGTGTCACTTAAATAAATATAAATCAAGATTTTTCAAAAGCCGAAGTGACAAAATAAGACGTGAACTTCGTGATGGAGGCAGCAGTAGATCAATAACTCCTGTGAACTCCTGTGTTGCTGTGATGTTAAAATCGTTGATTTTCTCTATGGACTTTGGTGCAGGAGCAGCGATCAGCTCAAACTTCTCTTTCCAGTCGTGAAAGGCTGTTTAACAGCAAGATAAAGTGGTGACCGCATTCTTTAAATGTCACAGGTGTAGATTTTATCAGCTGAGTCTTTTGTGTCCCTGCAGGCGGCCATGTTTCATTTAAAAAAAAAAACCTTTTAATGAAGACAAACAACTGTCAGGGGCCATTAGTGGAGCTTTAGATTCGATGTCTGTCAAACAAAGATGAGACAGTGAGTGTTTTTACCCTGTAAGGCTCAGTGTTGTTCTGCAGGTCCATGCTGGAGATGAGCCAGCTGTCAGACGGCGAACGGCTGCTCCACAGCGGTCGGTCCAGACTCTTTCCCTCCGAGCGCTGCAGGACCTCCAGACTCCCAGAGCCCGTGATCTGGTAGACGAGCCTCAGGCAGCTCCACTCGCTCTGATCCAGGAGTGGACTGAGCAGAACTCCTGTGGTCTGTGTCTGAGGTTTGTCATCAGCATCGTCATCATCGTCGTTCACCACCGTGTCCACGGCCACAAAGTGACCTGAGACACAAAAGAGTCAGGTTTTAGAACTCAGAGCAGGTGATTTTAGATCAATTTTCCCTTCTTTTAGTCAAACTTTCCAAAAAATGATGACAAAAAATGTTTCTTCAAAACATTTTTTTGATTTTTTTTTTCATATCTTTTGGAAACTCGAGATCTCGACTTTACAAAAATGATGACAAAAAAAAATGTTCCAAAAAAATGTTGAAACTTTTTTTTCATATTTTTTGGAAACGCAGATCTCGACTTTCCAAAAAATGATGAAAAAAAAAATTCTAATTTTTTTTTGAAAAAAAAATTTAAAAAAAAATTGGGATGACAAAAATGATGACAAAAAAAAATGTGAAAGTCTTTTTTCATATTTTTTGGAAAGTCGAGATCTCGAGTTTCCAAAAAATAAGAAAAACATTTTTTTCCAAAAACGTCGAATTTTTCCCAAAAATATGACAAAAAAAAAATTTTCAAAATTTTTTTTGAAATTCTTTTTTTGTACTTTTTGGAAACTCGAGATCTTGACTTTCCAAAAAATGATGAAAAAAAAAATTTAAATTTTGAGAAAAAAGTTTTTTTTTCAAAAAATTTGTGTGCATTTTTGTTTGGGAAACTCGAGATCTCGACTTTGAAAAAAAAAATTGTGATTTAATATGTTTTTCCAAAATAAAACCTCCCAAAACTTCAGTTGTTACTGTTTTCTGCTCCAGAAAACTCAAAGCTCTTCATCCTCACTGCTCTGTCAGTTATTAGTTGACCTTTTGACCCCTGAGGGGGTGGGGGGTCCTACACACACACACACACTTTTAGTTCAGTTTCTCTAAATTTTACAGTTTGAACACGAAGAAACCCGTTCACAAACGTTAGAATTGAGCACTTTTTTTTTTAACGACCCGTCGCCAACGGCAACGAGGATGGAAACAGGAAAAGAGAAAGTTGACGTAGATCCAGAGAAAGAGAAAGAAAGAAAGAGAGAGAGAGTGGAGACATTTTCAGACGAGTTTGAACAAAGAGTGAAGTCAGGAGGAAAAACAGGATCCAGATCCTGGACTCAGTGAAATCTGACCCTTCAGTCTCAACAAATACCAGTAAAAATATCTGTCATTTGCTAATTTTGTTGATTTTTGAGGTACATTTTAGTCTAAAATTGCAATAAAAACTCTCAAATCTGTCGTGTAACCTAATAAAGTGTAAACATGACTCAGATTAACATTATTTTTGTTGTTGTGTGTTTTTAAATTGTAATTATTTTCTCCTGAATGTAAATTTCACCCTTTTTTTAAATATAATTTGCACTTCCAGGCCACCGTAGCAAACAGGCAAAACTATCAGCCCTGACTGAGGGAGCGTTTGTGTGCATGCAACAGCAGAGCAGAGTAAAGTGACAGTGATCTGTTCTCTCTGACAGATGTGGGCGTGTCTTTCTCTTTCTCTTGTTTTTTTCCCGACTCGCTCGTCTTCTCGTCTTCTGCCCACATGTGTGATTTCACCGTCTCCAGATGTTGATTCGGAGAAGCTGCAGCCAAACCAGCTCCAGATGTGAATCATCTCACCGTGCTGCTGCTGTGGTTCAGCCACAGTCGGCACCAAAACAACAACAGCAGCAGCAGCAGCTACAGCAGCTACGGCAGCTACGATGCTAATGCTATAAAATACCTGACGCTGCACAATTCTGCACATTAACGAGGACGCTCCAAATATGGGAAAAACCAAGCTCGCGATGAGTTTGCATGCAACACTTTTCACGAAGCAAACGACACAAACAAAAAAATTCTAAAATATTGTTTTTATCTGTTTGAAAACACACTTTTTGTTTGAGTCGGTGCAAACAAAAAGTGTGTTTTCAAACAAATAAAAAACAATATTTTTGAATGATTAAATTGATATTTTGTTACCAATTTGTGTATGTGGTTCAGTTTTGATTGCTCCATTCAGAAAGTGTTCTTAGCTTCTTTAAAAGTGTTGTTTGCTTCTTAAAAAAAGTATTGTTAGCTTCTTAAAGGTGTTGTTTGCTTCTTTAACAATGTTGTTAGCTTCTTAAAAGTGTTGTTTGCTTTAAAAAAAAAGTGTTGCTTGCTTCTTAAAGGTGTTGTTAGCTTCTTAAAAAGTGTTGTTAGCTTTCTAAAAAAATGTTGTTAGCTTCTTAAAAAGTGTTGTTAGCTTTTTAAAAAGTGTTGTTTACTACTTAAAAGGGTTGTTAGCTTTTTTAAAAGTGTTGTTTACTACTTAAAAGTGTCGTTAGCTTCTTAAAAAGTGTTGTTAGCTTTTCAAAAAGTGTTGTTTACTACTTAAACGTGTTGTTAGCTTCTTAAAAAATGTTGTTAGCTTTTTAAAAAGAGTTGTTTACTACTTAAACGTGTTGTTAGCTTCTTAAAAAATGTTGTTAGCTTTTTAAAAAGTGTTGTTTACTACTTAAAAGTGTCGTTAGCTTCCTAAAAAAGTGTTGTTAGCTTTTTAAAAAGTGTTGTTTAATACTTAAAAGACTTGTTAGCTTTGTGAAAAGTGTTGTTTTTCTTCTTTAAAAAGTGTTGGTAGTGCAAGTCGTCTTTTTGACTGGAAGGTTGTGGGTTCAATTCCACGGCTCTGCTGCTCTGCTGCTTCCAAACCTCTACACAGTGAACAGGTCTAAGGGTGAAGGTACCGTCCTGGTGCAGAGTCCAGCTGCTGAAGTCTGGGTCCGACGTGAACTCGCAGGTGTCGCCGTCAAAGTGACACGAGCCAGGATTCATGCGTTCATCGCTCCAGACGCAGACTGAGAGAGAGAGTGAGAGAGTGAGAGAGTGAATGGTGAGTATGAATCACACAAACTGGCAGCAGCAGTAGAGAGAACATGCTCTCATTCATCTGACGCTCTACTCACCAACAGCCAGAGCCAGCAGGCAGAGCGGCAGCATGTCTGCAGGTCTGCAGAGTCCTGGAGCTGAAGGTGAAGTCAGACCTTTGAAGGACGTCCTTCATCCACAGGTGAAACAAATGCACAAAAAGAAAGAAAGAAAGAATGAAAGAAAGAAAGAAAGAAAGAAAGAAAGAAAGAGTGAAGGTTTGTCTTTTGTCCTGGTTGTGGTTTGAGTGTCTCTGCAGCTCGGCGACCCGCAGCACACTGGAGCTCTGAGGAAGGACTGCTGCTGCTGCACAGAGAGGAGGAGGAGGAGGAGGAGGAGGAGGAAGAGGAGGAGGAGGAAGAGGAAGAGGAGGAGGAGGAGGAGGAGGAGGAGGAGAAAAAGAGAGAGTGGTTTAAGGGACGAAACAACATCAGTGACCGTTTTCCAAACCATTTAATGACACGACACGTCAAATATATCACATTTCTGCATTTCTGACTCCATTTAATCGCCATTTCTCAAACTTCTAAAGAGATAAAATCCTGTTTTCTATCATATATTAATGTGCAAAGTGGAGGAGAAGCTCTTTGTTTGCTCTTGCAGGGACTTTAATGTGAATTAAATCACATTTCTGCTGCAGGTATATCAATATATCAATAGTCATTATTATGGTAAATGCTGGAAAAGTCTCTTAAACCAATTTATGTTCATGCATTTCCTGTGGGAGGAGCCTCTTTGTGGCTCGACTGCACAGGAAGTTGACGTTTGTGTCGCTTTGCGAGTCACGACGTTCTCCCCTGCACCAAACCCCATAGAGAAAACCGACGATTTTAACGTCGCAGCGTCACGGGAGCTCACGGGAGCCGTCGATCCACTGCTGCCTCCGTCGCTAAGTTCAAATGTCTTATTTTGTACAATTCGGCTTTTTAAATGTTACATTTAGACAAAAGTGTTATTTACTTCTTAGAAAGTATTGCTAGCTTCTTAAAAAGTGTTGTTAGCTTCTTAAAAGTTATTGTTAGCTTCTTAAAAAGTGTTGCTAGCTTCTTAAAAGTGTTGTTCGTTTCTTTAACAATGTTGTTTGCTTCTTAAAAGTGTTGTTAGCTTCTTTATAAATGTTGTTAGCTTCTTAAAAGTGTTGTTTGCTTCTTAAAAAGTGTTGTTAGCTTCTTTAACAATGTTGTTAGCTTCTTAAAAGTGTTGTTAGTTTCTTTAACAATGTTGTTTGCTTCTTAAAAGTGTTGTTGGCTTCTTAAAAGTGTTGTTTGCTTCTTAAAAAGTGTTGTTAGTGTCTTAAAAGTGTTGTTAGCTTCTTAAAAAGTGTTGTTTGCTTCTTAAAAAGTGTTGATAGCTTTTTAAAAAGTGTTGTTTACTACTTAAAAAGTGTTAGCTTTTTAAAAAGTGTTGTTTACTACTTAAAAGTGTTGTTAGCTTCTTAAAAAGTGTTGTTTGCTTTTCAAAAAGTGTTGTTTACTACTTAAACGTGTTGTTAGCTTTTTAAAAAGTGTTGTTTACTACTTAAAAGTGTTAGCTTCTTAAAAAATGTTGTTAGCTTCTTAAAAAGTGTTGTTTACGACTTAAAAGTGTTGTTAGCTTTTTAAAAAATGTTGTTAGCCTCTTAAAAAGTGTTGTTAGCTTCTTAAAAAGTGTTGTTAGCTTCTTAAAAAGTGTTGTTTGCTTTTGACTGGAAGGTTGTGGGTTCATACTGCGGTGACACAAAGTGACCACACGAGGCAGCAGTTAGACCAGCAGCTCCTGTGTGAATGTGAGCTAAAATCGCTGATTTTCCCAATGGGGTTTGGTGTGGGAGAGTGAGCGGTTTACAAACCACGTTTCCTTTGTTGATTCATGGATTGTGATTAGAAAAACGTGTTTTTAAGATATCGTAGATTTAAACTGGTGTTGATTTTATGATGCAGTGGCTAAAATCCTAATCCTAAAACCTGGATTATACCTGGATTACACCTGCTCCACTGCTGAGTTCAAACGTGTTGTTTTTGTTGGAATGTAGAGAGGGAAAAAAAAAAGAAAAGAAAAGAAAAAGGAGATTTTAGTGTGTTGGACTGAGGAGATGAGACTTTGCTGCACCACCCTCGTCCACATTTGTGATCCATGTGTCAGACGCTGGATTCTCTTCTGTTCTTTCTTCAGAACAGAACACATGGTTCAGCTGAGACACGACTGCAGCGACACGTTTATTCTGCAAAAACAAACAAACAAACAAACTCTGTTTTAAATCCAAACAAACGTCGTAAATCATCACGTCGTCGTCTCATTCTTTCATTTCCTGCTTTCTTCTGCTCGGTGTTTGCAGAGATTTCCCCGTCGCGTCGCCTGCAGCAGGTTTTATTTATTGTTTTTATTTTTTTTTTTACACGATGATGCATTTATGATAACATGTTCTTGCAGGGGCCAGCTGTATCGGCGTGTTACGTCCAATCTGGTCCCCCCCCTCCCTTCCTCTGGGAACACAACACCAGGACAATAATAGTGTGATCTCTTACTGGAGATATTTTGAAATGGACACCCACCAGCAAAAAAAAAATGATATCATTTTTGTATAAGTATAAAATCAACACCTAGAATGTAGAAAATCTGCAAAACAAAATGTGACGGGGAAAGATCTGCTTATGAGCGCCCCCTGTAGTCGCTACCAGTCTTAAAAATATATATTTTAAAATTTATATCACCATAAAACAATGTTTTCAAACATTTTCTCCCTCACCAAACCCCATAGAGAAAATCATAAATTTTTCCCTCACATTGACACAGGAGCTGCTGGTCTACTGCTGCCTCGTGTGGTCACTTTGTGCCACTGAGGTCAATCCGAACAAAGAATTTCTAAAGCCGAATTCACAAAAATAAGACATTTGAATTTACTGACGGAGGCAGAAGTGGATCAACAGCTCCTGTGAACTCCTGTGTGCTGTGACGTTAAAATCGATGGTTTTCTCAATGGGGTTTGGTACAGGGTAAAATATGTAATTGTGATTTTTTATCACATTTTTTAGTGACACTTCTGTTATGTATTTTTCTTGTCAAAAAGTTTTGCCTCCGTCTGACGCTGAATTAAAGTGACAAACGCACTCTGAAGACATCGTAAGACTTAAGCAGAGCGCCACCTGCAGGCCAGGCTGGAAACATCGGCTTTTTAATTTCATTGCGTGATATGGAAAAAAGTGTGCAGTGGAAGAAACGATGAAATATTTATGTGCGTCTGTGTTCGGCATGAATTAGTGACGGAGCGTGGAGTAAACCATCATCCATGTAGAGAGGGGGGGAGGGGGGGGGGGGAATTATTGATGTCATCTCTGGAAATAGAAGAACACACTCTCAGAGTATTAAATAACGCTTGTTAACATGAATTACACGTTATGATTGAACAGTTTTACAGGTTTTGATTGTTTTCACACACACACACACACACACACACACACACACACACACACACACACATTTTCCACAAGTGAGTGGAGGCTGTGTTTCTTTTTTTTAGTGTGTGTTTTTTGTGTGTTTACAGTGAGTGGCTGCACTGCACAGAGGGCAATAACACACCGGCTGCCATGGTTACGCCCCCACCATCATCACCATCACCACCATCACCACCACCATCCTCCATCACATACTGTCGCCACGGTAACCATTGCCCCAGCAGAAGAGACCACGTGACTGAGAGGGGTGTGAATGTGTGACAGGGTCAAAGCAGGAAGTACACACACACACACACACACATTATTATTATTATTGATTATCTAGCACATTTAAATAATATGCAATAATGATAATACACTGTATTTATATTGCACTTTTCTTAAGAATGGTGCAAAATCAATGTTTGTTTATATCTCATACAACCACACTATAAATATTTTTTTAAACTAAAATTAGAAAAAAACTATAAGAAGCCCCTGAACCTCCTTTAAAAACTGTTATTGCAATAATATATATATATATATATAGATATATATTTTAGATATATATAGATTCCTTTTTTACTTGAAAATGTCACAGCTCCTTTAATAAACTCTAAAACTTTTTTTTTTTGGGCACATAAAATAGTCCTAAAATTGTAAATCAGTTATTTCACAAATCAGCAAAAAACATTTAATAAATAATAAAATAAATAATTTATATAATAATAAAAAAAATATTATATTATTTATTTATTTATTTATTTATATGTAGTTGTTAAATCATCATTTTAATTTTATTAAAAAACATTTATTTTATATAATTTAATATAATTTACAGTTTTTTGAAACATAATTAAAGAAAAAAAAATTAGCAAATTTTTTGGACCACTTGTAGTACTGGCGCGGTCCACTTGGGGTCCGCGGCCCACATGTTAAAATTGTAAATCAGTTATTTCACAAATCAGCAAAAACATTTAATTTTCAACAATAATAATATTTTTCTTATCATTTTATTTGATATAATTTATTATAGTTTACAGTTATTTGAAACAATTTAAAAAAAAAAAAAAAAAAAAAAAAACTTTGGACCACTTGTAGTACTGGCGCGGTCCACTTGGGGTCCGCGGCCCACACGTTGACAATCACTGCACTAAACTGTAAAATGGCACAACAGCGACATCAGTGGCGGAGCGCGTGTATTGCAGGAGGCAGGCGGCTGTGGGCGTGGCCTCGTCTGCTCTCTGCAGGTTGATGACGAAGACGACGATGACGATGATGATGATGATGATGAAGATGAAGGAGGCGGAGTGGGTGGGACCAGGCTGCACTCACGCGCCACTGTTTGTGTGTGTGTGTGTGTGTGTGTGTGTGTTTTTCGCTCCAGGCGCTTATTCGAGCAGCGTTAATCCGCTGTGATGTCACGGTGCGGCGGGGAACAGGAGCTCGGATCACCGCGATAATCCCGACCCGAGTCTGGAGCCCGAGACGCCGGGGCCGAGGCGGACGGAGCAGGGCACCGGGGGACCAGGAGCGATGGTGACCGCAGCAGCAGCAGCCGGAGCCGGGCCTCTGCTCCACTGACACACGGCAGGTGAGCGGATGAATGTGATTCAGTGATGGCGGATCACATTTGAACCGCTGACACTTATTCACTCACCGTTATGTAACGACTGAGGATGCGACGATATTACGGTATTACGGTAATATAACGCATCGCGATAAAAAAAATAATCGCACATTAAGGTGTTTGTGGTGGAGTCATTTTGACTCGATAAGAATCGATAAACGTCCCATGTTGTAAATTTAACGTATAGTTTATTCACAGACGTAAGCGTGTCCGTAAAATACGTTTAATTTCGCAAAAATATCGCGATATTTCATAGCGTCGTGACATTTCTGAACTGGCAGTGACGTCAGCCCCCGAGTTCGAGCGCGTTCCGGTTGAGAAGTCGGAAACGCGTACGCATCTCGCGGGGTTAGCCGTTGTTAGCGATGCTCGGTTAATACGTGTCTAAAACTAAACGATACTGTGAGTGCGATATTATAACACATCGCGATAAAAAAAATCGCAAATTAAGGTGTTTGTGGTGGAATCATTTTGACTCGATAAGAATCGATAAACGTCCCGTGTTGTAAATTCAACGTTTAGTTTATTCATGGGCGTTAGCGTGTCCGTAAAATACGTTTAATTTCGGAATAAAATATCGCGATATTTCATAGCGTCGTGTTATGAATGCTATAATATGCTATCGTTACATCGGAACTGGCAGTGACGTCACCCCCCCCCCCCCCGAGTTCAACCGCGTTCCGGGTGAGAAGTCGGAAACGCGTACGCATCTCGCGGGGTTAGCCGTTGTTAGCGATACTCGGTTAATACGTGTCTTAAACTAAACAATACTGTGAGTGCGACTAATTTACTGCGGAAAAAAGATACGTCACTATGTGCTATTAGCGGTAAAATTGGCAGTGTTTGTTGGAGTGGTTGTAAGTCCGAGTCCTGGAACGTCACGTGACCTTGGAAATTCTGAATTCCGACGTCACCTCCGAGTTAAAAAAATTGCGAAACATTGGAAAAAAAACATGGATGCAAGTATTGCAGGCTAGCAATACCCAGTCGATAACAACGTTTAACATGGTATTTTGCGCAAATAACCGCGCTAGCAACATGTTTACGGGTTTAAACCTAAACGATACTGTGAGTACGACTAATTTACTGGAATAAATATACGTCATATGTGCTATTAGCGGTAAAAGTAGCAGTGTTTGTAGCCATCTTAGGGTTGTTGAGTGTCCAGGATGTAAATCCGAGTTCTGGAACGTCACGTGACCTTGGAAATTCTGAATTCTGACTACGACGTCACCTCCGAGTTAAAATGTTTTGAGAAAATTTGAAAAAAAAACATGGATGCAAATTTTGCAGGCTAGCATAACAACGTTCAACATGTAGGTTTAAACGTAAACAATACTGTGAGTACGGCTAATTTAATGTGAAAAACAAATACCACAGATGTGATATTAACGGTAAAATTGGCAGTGTTTGTTTGTCGTATGTCGGGGTTGGTTAGAATTCTGGAACATCACATGACCTTGAAATTCGGAATTCTGACGACGATGTCACCTCCGAGTTAACAAGTTTTCGCGAAAAACTGTAAAAAGGCTAGCATTTGTTAGCAATACCGTTCCATAACAACACGCTCGCATGCTAACAACAAGAAGCAAGTTAAACCGGAACCAGCTAACATGTGGTGTATCGCTACCTAGCGCAGCGTAGAAGGACAGTGTTATGACATCGTTGTTTTAGCAACGTTAGCATATTGGTTGTTGACATAAAAACGGTACGGTAGCGTTTTCAGATTTTCACACACGACGTTAGCTTTAGGGGTAACAGAAGGACTTCTTTAAAATCTAATTTGACGCAGAGGGCTAACGTTATGTTTCGATGGTGAAATCTGAGCCCGAGCCACAAACAGATTCATGTGTTCACTCTGGAGGTGACGGTGACAGATGGACTCAGTCTCCATCTGTCGGATTCACCCACTCACTCATCTGCTGATTATTCTCTGGAACGATTCTTAAACTTTGAAAATCATCTTTTTGCCCAGGAAGTCTGAAAATTGGCTAGCATGTTCTTCTCAAACAGGCAAAAACAACAACATTTAACATCCTAGCATTAGCAGTCGACACAGAGAAATATTGCGATATTTTGCGTGGCGATATTTAAGTGCTCACTCTCACTCGAGCTGTTGTGAAGGTATATCGCAATATATGATTTTGCAAATTCTTAAAAAAAAATCGCACTATTGTGATAATATTGCATCGTGACTTGAATATCGTGATAATATCGTATCGCGACTTAAATATCGTGATAATATTGTATCGTGACATAAATATCGTATTGTGACTTAAACGGGGTAATAATATTATCGTAACTTAAATACCGATATATCGTATCGTGATAATATTATCGTAAATATCCTATTGTGACATAAACATATCGTGACGTAAATATCGTATCGTGATAATATTATCGTAATTTGAACATTGTGACAATATGAAATCGTGACTTAAATATTGTGATAATATTGTATGGTGACTTGAATATCATGATAATGTTGTGACTTAACTATGATAATAAATATTGTATCGTGACATAGATATCGTATTGTGACTTAAACGTGGTATATTATCGTAAATTAAATATTGTGATAATATTGTATTGTGATAATAATATCGTAAATATCGTATTGTGACTTAAATGTGGTAAATATATTATTGTAAATTAAGTATCGTGATAATATCGTAACGTCATAATATTTTTGTGATGTAAATATCGCATCGTGACATAAACGTCATATCGTATCGTAAATATCGTATTGTGTCTTAAACGTGGTAATAATATTATCGTAAATTAATTATCGTTATTGTATCGTATCGCGATAATATTATTGTGAGGTAAATGTCGTATCGTGACATAAACATATCGTAGCGTAAATATCGTATGGTGATAATATTATCGTAAATATCGTATTGTGACATAAACATTGTATCTTGACGTAAATATCGCATCTTGATAATATAATCGTAATTTGAACATTGTGATAAACCCTGCATTACTGTCACTTGCTCTCAGGCGCTGGCGTTATTATGAATATTATGGTTGTTAACAACAACAAAAAACACCATTAATTATTTGAAATAACATTTTAGCCAAAAATGCTTCTCCCCCAGTGAAACCTGTGATGCTAACATGGACGCTAACCCTGAGAGCTAAGTCATATTTAATACATCGCAGAACATGTTTATTATTCATGTTCATTCCTCTCAATCAGGTCTTATCCGACACCAGAGACACCTCGTCCTCCTCTTCGTCCTCCTCCTCCTCCTCCTCTTCATCCTCCTCCTCCTCTTCCTCCTCGTCTCACACTCGTCCATCTGCCAGCTGCTGGTGGACAGATGAACGCCGTGCAGATTAAAGTGCAGTGCACTCTCACATGAATCCCAGAGGATTTTAGCAGAACAGGGAGGAGGCGCTGAGGGAGGAGGATCAGCTGTTTACAGTGTCTCACACACACACACATGAAAGAAATCAACAGAATATAGATGTTTTTGGTTGAAACTAACCCTAACCCTAACCCAGGAGGGTCGCAGGGGGGTTCTGTGCCAATCTCAGCTGACATAGGCGATAGGCGGAATCACATCCTGTTACAGGATAAAAACACAACATAGAACAGTCTTAGAATTTGCCTTTTTAGATATTATTTAATCAAGGGTCTTGCTAGGAGGCAGCCATTTTGTGCCTTCATAGTTCTACGGTTACCTGAACACACAAAACCAGCCAGAAAGTTCATTTTGTGTCTACTAAGCTAACAAGAAGGGAATGACATCCCTTTCTGGTACGTGAAGGCCACCATAGTTTCCTGACATACATGGCAAAGGGAGGCAGATTTCAGTCTCACCACTAGATGTCACTATTACTGTGTTTCCATTATGGTACGGTACGGATTGGAGCCCTTGGTCAGGCTTGGGTTCCGACTGAGAACAGTACCTTTACTTGGTAAGCCAGTTTCTGGGCTGTGCCCCATGACCGCAACAGCGAGATACGTAGCGTAATCGCAAGGAAGTGACGTTTTGTTCTGTCCCCCGATTGGCTGACGGTCGTGGGTGGAGCCGGTATAGCTCCACCCAGACCCTACTACACCATTTAATGGAATGGTTGGGTCTGGTTATTTTGGTACCACTCCTAATTCCTTAGAATGTTAATTTGTCTTGGTTGTGTCACGTCTCTTTTAGGCTGTGCTATGACTGCGGTTCCTGTTGGACACCAAGTTAGCATGTTCTGAGAATCGAGGCCACGGTAGTTTCCTAACATTCGTGGTAAAGGGGGCGTTTGTTGCACTCTGCAGTCTCAACACTAGATGTCACTATTATTGTGTTTCCATCATGGTACGGTACAGTTCCCTCGGTGAGGCTTGAGTTCCGACTGAGAACAGTACCTTTACTTGGTAGGCCAGTTTCTGGGCTGTATCAGATGACCGCAACAGCGAGATACGTAGCATACTCGCAAGAATGTGACTTTTTGTCTGTCCCCCTATTGGCTGACGGTCGTGGGTGGAGCTATACCGGCTCCACCCATACCGTACCGTTGGGTCTGGCTATTTTGGTACCATTCCTAATTCCTTAAAAAAGTTAATTTGACTTGTCTTGTTTGTGTCACGTCTCTTCAGGCTGTGCTATGACTGCGGTTCCTGTCGGACACGATAGCAAGTTAGCATGTTCTGAGAATCGAGATTAGCTCCAGCCATGAGCCACAAGTATCAGGGAGAGACGATGGAGGAACCGAGCGAGGAGGAGCACAGGGTTCCTGCGAGGAACAGGCAGCACAATGGCCCGACTCGCGGCGACGCTCCCGTACGCCGCTCCTGGAGGCCGTGTCAGATGGTCAACCAGGACGGGGAAGTGAATCATCATCATCACCATCATGACCCTCACCCTTCTCACCACCACCACCACCACAACCCGTCCACAGGTCGCGGATCTGCTCGGCAGCGCCGGCGACCGACGTCCGGTCAATCCCAGGCTCAAAGTCCTGGTCTGGCATCCTCCGGGCCTGATGGGGACCAGGTCTGGGGAACCGATCCCCATCCTGTCCCGCTACCACGCCCCGCCGTCACCCGCTACCGCCGCCATGGCGACCCTAACCCCAGGCTCAAAGGTCACAGGCAGAGGCAGCCGACGAAAGAGATGCAGGACACCTCGCTTGGTGCGGAAGAGCGAGATGATCCGGCAACGGACCAATCGCAGGACAGGGTCACTCCTCACCGCACCCCTGTCGCGGTAGTCACGCCCACTCAGCTCTCGCCTGGTCCTGCGAGGCATATCGTCCAGCTACCTGTAGCCCAGAAGACGCCACCTGCAGAGGCAGAGGCGGATCTTCAGGAAGAGAAGGTAGAGGCGGAGGCGGACCTTCAGGGAGAGAAGGTAGAGGCAGAGGCGGAGCTTCAGGAAGAGAAGGTAGAGGCGGAGGCGGACCTTCAGGAAGAGAAGGTAGAGGCGGGGGCGGACCTTCAGGACGAGAAGGTAGAGGCGGAGGCGGACCTTCAGGGAGGGAAGGTAGAGGTGGAGGCGGACCTTCAAGAAGAGAAGGTAGAGGCGGAGGCGGACCTTCAGGAAGAGAAGGTAGAGGCGGAGGCGGACCTTCAGGACGAGAAGGTAGTGTGCAAAGAGGACGAGCTGGAGGACGTCCAGAAGAACGTTGAAGAACCGGAGCAGAGGGAGGACGACGAAGACTGTTGCTCAAACACTGGCGACTCCAGCTCCTGCCACGACGTCGCGCAGTCGGTCGAGGGCGGAGCCAAGGAATGCGACGAGAACGTGGAAGAGGACCAGGACGAGGTGTTGGACCGCGCGGCGGAGGACGTTGCTGCTCAGGGAAGTGAACTCAACGACCTGTGCTCGGACACGGAGAGCGCCGCCTCGCTCAGTTTGGACGGACCGCTCCACAGCCCGCCGCCGCTCCACTCGCCGACTCCGCCCTCCTCGCCCGACGTCCTGCGTTTCCCGCAGCTGGACCACTTCAGCGAGGACATGAGCATGAGCCCCGTGCCCGACAACGACCTGCCCGAGGACGAGGACCGCTCGGGGTCCTGCTCGCCGTCTCGGTCCACTTCCTGCTCGGAGTCGTATCCAAAAACCTATGCAGACTTTTACTCGGAGTCCCACCAGAAGTCTTACCCGGAGCCTGCGTACAGGACGTACTCGGAGACTAAATCTCACCCCACTTCCTTCCCCGAACCCTTAAAGAAGTCGTACTCGGAGCTACAGCGAGATCCGCTCCGACAGACTCACCATAGACCCGAGCGATACGACGAATCCTGCCGAGAACCTTTCCCCAGCCACAGAGAGGACAACCTGAGGAGACCGTCGCCGTCCTCCTCAGCTGAGGAATCCCATCATGCACCGCGGCAGCAGCTCAGAGACCGCGGTCCTCACCACTCCCCCCCGAGCCGCTCTGTCGGATGCCGGCTGCACCACTACGACGGGGAGTCCGACAGCGAGGGGAACGGCGGCGGAGATCGAAGCCCCGCCCTCAGGAGTCGCAGGTGTGCGTCGTCTGCGCGAGGAGACGCTCGGGACAGGAGCCCGACGTCTGGACACGGCAGCTCAGGTGAGGTCAAAGGTCAAAGCAGAAGCAGGTGATGTAATTCTAGTCCAGATTATTCAGAATTTAGAGTTATTCAGAACATTTTTAATAACTTTTGGACTTGATTGAATGAGTAAAAAATAGACATTGGTTACCAAGCATTTTTTAAAGGGCTGTGATGTTACATTAATTATAATTTACATAATTTTTTTTTTTTTTTTTTACAAAATGTGATAATGTAAAAAAATGTTTAATTGGTAAATAAAATTGTTTTTTTACATTATCATATTTTGTAAAAAATGTTTTTTATTTTTTTACAAAATGTGATAATGTAATTTTCTTTTTAAATTTAAATTAATTAAAAAAACAACAACAAAAAAACAACCATTTGAAACAAAGATTTTTACAAAAAAAATAGTCTTACTTTACCAGAAAATGTAACAAATAAGTTTTACTGATTTAAATTTTTTTTGCCAAAATGTAACAAAAAATGTGTTGCTAAATAGAAAATTATTTAAAAATATACATATATATAACAAAAACGTGTCATTATAGTTACAAAAACTTCTAATATTTATTTTACAAAAATTTACCAAATTTTGTAAAAAAAAAATTCTGGTAATGTAAAAAAATGTTTTTTGTAACATCGACATTGTTACAATTTCTTTTATATTACAAAATATTTGTGACAATTTTTTTTTAACAATTTTTTTTTTTTTTTAACAAACTAGTAATCTTACAAAAATACTGCTTAAGTTACCAAACACTGTTACAAAATATTGTCATTTTACAAAAACAATTTGAAAGATATTTCTTGTTTAACAATCGTCGAGGTTCTGGAATGACAGGTGACAGATCTGGCTCCCCCTTCTGGCCCTTTATGAAAATAAATCACTAGGACCGAATGTTGGCGAGCAGGACAGTCATAAACGTCATGAATGTTGTCGTCCGTCCAGGTGACGCCATCAGTCTGGCGATCAAAGACATCAAAGAGGCGATCGAGGAGGTGAAGACGAAGACCATCAGGTCTCCGTACACTCCGGATCGTCCTGAAGAGCCCGTCTGGGTGATGAGGCAGGAGCTCAGTCCCACTGAGGAAACCACGGCCGACCACGTCAGTGTCCTTTACGCGTCAAATCACGCTTAATATTTTCATATTTACTCAGTGTTTGGTGAGAATTTCAGAGTAAAACTTGACGTTTGTAAACTGCACCAAACCCCATTGAGAAAATCGGCGATTTTAGTGATTTTAACATCACAGCTCACAGGAGTTGTTGATCCACTGATGCCTCCGTCACTAAGTTCAAATGTCTTATTTTGTCAATTCGGCTTTTGAAATTCTTTGTTTGGATTTACCACAGTGACACAAAGTGACCACACGAGGCAGCAGTGGACCAGCAGCTCCTGTGTCACCGTGAGCTAAAATCACTGATTTTCTCTATGGGGTTTGGTGCAGGGAGAGAAACTTGAATTTCTTACTGATTATTATCTTTTTTCTGGTTTACTTATTATTATTATTTATCAGTATTATTTTCATCTAAAATCATCATCATCATCCTCATGATCTTCTTCCTCTGTGAAGTCTCCGTCTCCCTCAGAGTCCGAGTCTCCGTCGTCCTGTTTGGCCTCAGCTCCGGTCAGAGAGACGCTCAGTCCTCAGAGACACGACCACGTCCAAAAATATCAACAACCTCATCCACAACAACAACAACAACAACAACAACACCATCATCATCATCATCATCAACAACAACACCATCATCATCACCACCAGAGGGACACGGTGAGGCCGTCGCACACGTACACAAACACGCCGTCGCAGCCGCCGCCGCCGCCCGGTCAGCATCAGCAGCAACAACAACAACAACAACGTCAGCAGCAGCAACGACAGAGTGAAAATCAGCAGCAGCAGTCGTCTCCTCAGCAGCAGCAGCAGCAGCAGCAGCAGCAGCAGGAAGAGGTCAGAGGTCAAACACAAACATACTACAAAATAAAAGATGTTACATCACTAAAAAAAAATAATGTATTACTTATTATTTATTAATAACATTTTTTTTTATCTTTGATATTTTGTAAAAAAAAAAGAAATTACTTGTTTATTTATTTTTTTTTTTACAAAATTTAAAAAAAAATTACAAAAAGACTTTCATTAGAAAAAAATGTTCCAAAAATCATTCAAAACTTAAATAAAATAAAAAAATTTCACTTATGTTTTAAAATATATTTTACAGTATAATTAAAATGCAATAAATATTTTTTTTAAATTGAACTGACAAAAACATGTATCCATTTACAATTGTTGTTATTAAATATTTCAATTTCAACAAAAGGTGAGAGGTCGTTAAAATATATTTTTAAATAGTGACAATTAATAAAACCTGAATTTTATTTTATTATTTTTTACACAATTTTACAAAAATTCTCAAATTAACAAAAACATTTAATTGACGACAAAAACTACAAAAACATTTTATTACCAAAATTTCTTCAAACCTAAACATTGACAAAATTTTTTCCATAAAAGTTTCACTTCTGTTCTCAAACTTATTTAAATGACTCTGAGTTTTAACTCGTACGTGAATCAAAAATAACAATGTTTTTATTTTCCTCCTCAGATTCGCAGATCTCTTCCTCCGTTCCCCACGTTTGTCGATGGTGAGTTTTATTACATCAAAGGTGCAGTTTGTGAGCTTTAGTGACATCTGATGGTCAAACTGAAAATTACAACAAACGTAGGACTCCATCTTTTTCCCTTTATCACTTTACTACAGTGTCATCCCTTTCACTCTAAACCTTTAAAATGTGTGTGTGTGTGTGTGTGTGTTGGTACAGTCCTGGGACCATGTGACCCCGACGACCTCATCGACGGCATCATCTTTGCAGCGACGTACCTGGGCTGCACTCACCTGCTGTCAGAGAGGACGCCGTCCAAGAGCGCTCGCATGCAGCAGGCGCAGGAAGCTATGAGCCGAGTCAGGGTGAGAGACACGCCCACTCTGACGTGACCACGCCCACTCTGATCGTCTAACCACGCCCACTATGACCGTCTAACCACGCCCACTCTGATTTACACATTAACTTCAAGGAATTTTCGAGGACTTTCCAGGACACATTTTCCTTCAAATTCAAGGACTGAATGTGTTCAGTAGTAGAATAAAACACAAGAGGATTCATGTATGAATTTGTTTTTGGGGAAAAAATTCTGACTTAATCTCTGAGTTTTGACTTTCATTTCCAAATTCGGACTTAATCTCCGAATTCTGACTTTCGTTTCCGAATTCTGATTTTCATTTCCGAATTATGACTTAATCTCCGAATGTAAATAATCTCCAAATTCTGACGTAATCTCTGAATTCTGACCTAATCTCCAAATTCTGACTTAATCTTTAAATTCTGTCTTTGTCTCAGAATTCTGAGTTTCATTTCCGAATTCTGACTTAAACTCCGAATCCTGACGTAATCTCCAAATTCTGACTTAATCTCAGAATTCTGGTTTAAACGTATTCTGACTTAATCTCCGAATTCTGACTTTCATTTCCGAATTATGATTTAATCTCCGAATTCTGAATAAATCTCCAAATTCTGACGTAATCTCAGAAATCTGACGTAATCTCAGAATTCTGACTTAATCTCAGAAATCTGACGTAATTTCCAAATTCTGACTTTAATTTCTGAATTTTGACTTAATCTCAGCATTCTGACTTTATCTGCAAATTCTGACTTAATCTCTGTTTTTTTTTCACATTTGTCCTGAATCATCTTCTTCTGTAGAACCAATATTTACTACAAAAAATAACTATTGAGAATTCACAAAATTGAGCTGTTTTTATTTGCAATTAAAATAATTCATTAAACGACACGAGCAGCAGATTAAATCTCATCAATAATAGAAATGAATTCACGTTGAGAAACGACTGAACAGACGAGGAAACGGCTGATGCTAGTTTTTAGTGACAACGTCTGAGTCTGAGTCCTCAGGCGCACACACACACACACACACACACACACACACACACACACACACACACACACACACACACACACACACACACACACACACACACAGTAAATGTTGTGTCTGTGTTGTTTTTCTTCAGGCCGCTCAGAAACAAGCCAAGAACAGGAAGAAGGTGAGTCGTCTTTGTTTATTCACACACATTTAATCTGCTTTATTTATGTTCATTAACTCTAATCCTAATGGAATGACTTGATTTTGTATTTTTAAATTCTGAAATTTCGCATGTTTGAGGCACTCAATATGAGTGAAAACGGACCAAAAACGACCTCACAAATCAGAACTGTTTAAAAAAAATGTCTAAAATAAAGATCACATGGAAAAGTGTTCGCACAAAGCCGAAAATAAGTTGCGCCAAATTCCACGAAACTCGGTATAAACGCGCCGCAGGCCGAGACGAACAAAAAAGTCCATTACGACCATGGCCTCAACTCAACAGGAAGTCGGATTTTTGAATTTGGTGATTTTGCACATTTCGTAAATGAGCGAACTCTTCTGATCGTGATAATTGTACCGACATTAAAAAAATGCGTTAACTTGTACGAGACACGTCAAAGGTAAAATTTGCAAAATGACTCGCAGATTCAAAAGGGGGCGTGGTCACGGCAACCGTTGGAATTTTTGCCGAATTTTGGGCTAATTTCAACCATTTGTCACAATGACCGGTAACTTCGCCGTACGTTGTCCGATCTGTTCGAAACTTCGTACGTGAAATGAGAGCGCCCGGCCAGAAAACATCAGCACATGAAAACTCAAAAAAATCAAGGGAATAGCGCCACCTGCTGCTGCTTTTGTTGATTCTATTTCGTTTCTTCCATGTATTTGCCGTTAATTTTCTTCTTCTGTGGTTTTTTCCAGAGTCCTGACGCTGAGACTTTGTCCACGGCTGAGGTCGACCTCTTCATGTCCACGCAGAGAATCAAAGTCCTGAATGCAGACACTCAGGTAAGACACGTACAGATATGTTTAAAATAAAGGTATGGTGTGATGCCTCTGGTGGACATTCAAGAGAATACAGTCCAAGTTCAAATGTCCTAAACCAGGCAGCGGCTCCACACGTGACCGCCTTCTGTCTCTTTCGTCTCCAGGAGAGTTTGATGGACCTTCCTCTGAGGACCATCTCGTACATCGCAGACATCGGGAACATGGTGGTGCTGATGGCGCGCGGGAAGATGGTTCGGTCGCACAGCGCCAACGACAACCTGGACGACGCCGACGAGCAGAGCAGCGTGAGCCACGACGACCGGCGCCTCTACAGGATGATCTGCCACGTCTTTGAGTCCGAGGACGTGAGTCCACGACACTTTTTCGTCCAAATACTACAATATTTTTTAAATTTGAGCTAAATTTAAACAAACTCCCCTGTAGCTTTCCTTGGATGTGACGAACTCGAAAATTTCTCAGGTCACTCTGGACAAGATGAGGATTAAAAGTTACAAAAAGTTCCACTTAATGTCACACGGTGTCGACACTAGGGGGCGACAAATTACCAGCAAATTCCAAAAATGCCCCCCAAAAAACTTTTTAACTCCACTATAAAAGGTCCAATCAGAACCAAACTTGCTATGATTGCTAACGGAGCCATCTTCAATACGTCTATGTAGAAAATAGATATTTTTGATAGAGCGCCCCCTAGTGGTAACAGAAAACCATGTTTTTACATTTTCGCACGCTGTTCGCACAGGGATGATCGGATCCACCTCAAATTTGGTGACCTCACTAAAAACACACCTTTGATCATACGTAGCGAATGTCGCGAGTGGGCGTTAAACGGCGTCGCCAAAGCAAAGGTGGCAATTTGGATGTTTTCCTACAAAACAGGAAATTGATCAGATCCTCGAATAATCACGAAAATAGATGCAATCGTCAACAGCAAAATTTAAACAAACTCCCCTTTAGCTTTCCTGTGATGTGACGAACTCAAAATTTTCTCAGGTCACTCTGGACAAGATGAGGATTAAAAGTTACCAAAAGTTCCACTTAATGTCACATGGTGTCGACACTAGGGGGCGACAAATTACCAGCAAATTGTGATGTTTTTGCCCAAAAATGCCCCCCAAAAAACTGTTTTAACTCCACTATAGAAGGTCCAATCAGAACCAAACCTGCTACGATTGCTAGTGTTGCCACCTTCAATACGTCTATGTAGAAAATTTACATCTTTAACAGAGCGCCCCCTAGTGGTAACAGAAAACCACGTTTTTACATTTTCGCACGCTGTTCGCACAGGGATGATCGGATCCACCTCAAATTTGGTGACCTCACTAAAAACACACCTTTGATCATACGTAGTGAATGTCGTGAGTGGGCGTTAAACGGCGTCGCCATAGCAACGGTGCCAATTTGGATGTTTTCCTACAAAACAGGAAATCGGTCAGATCCTCGAAAACAATCACGAAAATAGATGCAATCGTCAACAGCAAAATTTAAACAAACTCCCCTTTAGCTTTCCTGTGATGTGACGAACTCGAAATTTTCTCAGGTCACTCTGGACAAGATGAGGATTAAAAGTTACAAAAAGTTCCACTTAATGTCACACGGTGTCGACATTAGGGAGCGACAAATCACCAGCAAATTGTGATGTTTTTGCCCAAAAATACCCCCAAAAAACTGCTTTAACTCCACTATAGAAGGTCCAATCAGAACCAAACCTGCTACGATTGCTAACGGAGCCATCTTCAATATGTCCATGTAGAAAATATACATTTTTGATAGAGCGCCCCCTAGTGGTAGCAGAAAACCATGTTTTTACATTTTCGCACGCTGTTCGCACAGGGATTATCGGATCCACCTCAAATTTGGTGACCTCACTAAAAACACACTGTTGATCATACGTAGCGAATGTCGCGAGTGGGCGTTAAACGGCGTCGCCATAGCAACAGTGCCAATTTAGCCACACAGCAGGAAATTGGTCAGATTCTCGAATAATCACGAAAATTGACGCACTCGTGAACAGTCGCTCACTTTCAGGTTTGATGTGTTCATTAACTCTAATCCTAGTGGAATTGCTTGATTTTATTTTTAAATTCTGAAATATCGCATGTTTGAGGCACCAAATATTAGTGAAAATGGACCAAAAGTGACCTCACAAATCAGAACTGTTTATAATGTCTAAAATAAAGATCACATGTAAAAGTGTTCGCACAAAGCCCAAATTCCCCGAAACTCGGTATAAACGCGTCGCAGCCCAAGAAGAAAAAAAAAGTCCATTACGACCATGGCCTCAACTCAACAGGAAGTCAAATTCTGAATTTGGTGATTTTGCACATTTCTTAAATGAACAAATTTGGTCGGGTACAATAATTGTACTGACATAAAAAAAAATGCGTGTGCAGGTGAGCCACGTGACTGTGTAATGGAGAAATTGCTCCATAGCGCCCCCTAGAAAATTTAAAATCAACAGCTACGCATGAAATTTAGCAGAAATGTTTGTCAGGATGAACCCAGGACGATATTTGGATTTGATCTGTGGTAAAAAAAAAAAAAAAAATTTTATTTAATTATTTTTTTATGTGTGTCAGGCTCAGCTGATCGCTCAGTCCATCGGTCAGTCGTTCAGCGTGGCCTATCAGGAGTTCCTCCGGGCCAACGGCATCGACCCCGAGGACCTGAGTCAGCGAGAATACAGCGACCTGCTCAACACTCAGGACATGTACAACGACGACCTCATCCACTTCTCCAAGTCTGAGAACTGCAGAGACGTAAGTCGGCCAGCGGGTGGCAGCGCAGTCCGCGAGCCTTTTCAGAGATTCAGGAGCTTAATAAAATCAACACATATAATGTAGAAAATCTGGAAAACAAAATGTGACGTGGAAAAAGATCAGAGTATAAATGTGTATTATGAGCGCCCCCTGTACTTTAAAAATATATATTTTTTTTATTTATGCCACCATGAAACAATATTTTCAAACTGAGAAATGAACACATTTTCCTCCCACACCAAAGCCCATAGAGAAAATCAGTGATTTTAGCATCACAGGGACACAGGAGCTGCTGGTCTACTGCTGCCTCGTGTGGTCGATTTGTGTCACTGAATGAAGAATTTCAAAAGCCGAATTTTACAAAATAAGACATTTGAACTTAGTGATGGAGGCAGCAGTGGATCGACAACTCCTGTGAACTCCTGTGTCGCTGTTATGTTAAAATCACTGATTTTCTCTATGGGGTTTGGTGCAGGGGGAGTGAGTGGTTTACAAACTTGAGTTTACACAAGGAAAAGTCTGTGTAACAGTGAAATAAAGACGTGAACGTGTTTTTAAGATACTATAGACTTAAACTGACGTAGATTTAATTAGTTTAAATGTTTTTTTTTCCTGGAAACTGACGTTTATAAACCACTCACTCTCCCACACCAAAGCCCATAGAGAAAACCAGTGATTTTAACATCACAGCGACACAGGAGTTCACAGGAGTTGTTGATCCACTGCTGCCTCCATCACTAACTTACAATGACTTATTTTGTCAATTCGGCTTTTAAAAATCCTCCGTTCAGATTAACCTCAGTGACAAACTTCGGTTAACACAAGGAAAAGTCCGTCTAACAGTGAAGATAAAAGTGGATAATTTCTGTTTTTTTACCTTCAGGTTTACATCGAGAAGCAGAAGGGCGAGATGCTGGGCGTGGTCATCGTGGAGTCGGGCTGGGGCTCCATCCTCCCGACCGTCATCATCGCCAGCATGATGCACGCCGGCCCGGCCGAGAAGTCGGGACGCCTCAACATCGGCGACCAGATCATGACGGTGAACGGGATGAGTCTGGTGGGTTTACCGCTCAGCACCTGCCAGAGCATCATCAAGGTACGACGCCGCCGCCGCCGCCGCCGCCGCCGCCGCCGCCGCCGCCGCTACTTCCTGTCCGTGTAGATCCTGCCGTCTCTGACCAGACTCTTTTTTTTTTTTTTTTTATCACACTCAGGGTCTAAAATCTCAGTCCAGGATCAAGATGAACATGGTCCGATGTCCTCCCGTCACCATGGTGCTCATTCGCAGGCCGGACCTCAGATACCAGCTGGGCTTCAGCGTCCAGAACGGCATCGTGAGTCACAGCCAGCCCCAAAAACTGGGGACGTTTTAGTTTTTTTCATGTCTTTTATACTTTTTTGCCAGTATGGATTTGAAATGGGTCTTCAATTGTGTTCATTATGGTCTTAAAAAAAGTCTTAAAAAGTCTTAAATTTGACTTGTTGAATCCTGCAGCGACCCTGTATTCTACGGTGAAAGTTGTGACGTTCACGCACGAACTGAATCTTTTAAACGACTCTTTTTTTTTTTTTTTAAACTGAGTCGTTCAGATGCGAGAAAGTCGTTGTTTTTATGCGCAAAGACGGGGATTTTACGTCTCTAACGTCAAATAAATCAGGGTATCCTAGAATCTCATAAAAGGTCTTAAATACAGTTTTGAAATGTTTCTAGTTTTGAGGATGCGCTAGCATAATTACAACAACTAGCATAACTGCAACAACTAGCATAACAACAACAACTATTATAATTACAACAACTAGCATAACTACAACAACTAGCATAACTACTACAACAACCTGCATAACTACAACAACTAACATAACTACAACAACTAGCATAACAACAACACAGAACTAAAGTAGGCCTCCTGTGCTGCCCGGGGAGAATTTATCGAGCGCCGCTAGCTAGCGTGCTAGTGCGAGCGCCGCGGTGCGTTACAGCTTAGCGTATCTTAGCGTAGCGATTTGTGGCTCCAATCTTTTGTACTTTTTTGCCAGTATGGATTTGAAATGGGTCTTAAATTGTATTCATTATGGTCTTAAAAAGTCTTAAATTTGACTTGTTGAATCCTGCGTTCTTCTTCTTCTGTGGTGGTTTAACCATCGCGTTGCGTTACTGCCACCTTGTGGAGTTGGAAACCTCCTACGCTGACATCATCTGGAGTTCTCTTACTCATCCAGAAGATGGCAGTAACGCAACGTCATGGATTCAAGCTGCCGCCAAACCGTGTAGAAGCAGCAGAAGAAGAAGAACTGGGTGAAACGTCAATATTTATTAACTGGAAATAGAAGTTTCTCCGAAGAACGGAAAGTATTTTCAGTTCCAGATTTCGGGAGGGGTTTAGTCTCAATGATCGTGATTGGCCGTTTCAAGACGAGCAGGAAGTTGCGACCGAAACATGGAGCTGTTTCATTCAACAGGAAGAACAAATATATATATATATATCGCAAAGATATTTACGCGCTCAGAAATATATGTGACGAGATTAGCAAGTAGACGAATAAATTAGCTAAATTAGGCTAAAGATCAAAAATGTAAAACTCATTCTGGTTACGAAAAAAGTAGAGAAAGAACGAAGGGAAAAACAAAAAACGGCAAAAAATGAGGCGCAAAAATGTCTAAAAATCTAATTCAGCGAAAAAAGGGCTTTTATTTTGTGAAACATTTGGACCTGAAAGCAGCGGTTGTCACTTCCTGTGGGCAGATCTGCAGCCTGATGAGGGGGGGCATCGCCGAGCGCGGCGGCGTCCGCGTCGGCCACCGCATCATCGAGATCAACGGGCAGAGCGTGGTGGCCACGCCCCACGAGAAGATCGTCCAGATCCTCTCCAACGCCATGGGAGAGGTGAGCGCTAACACCCGGGGGCTTTTATTTTGTTACATTTTTTTGTTTTTTATTTTTATTTTAAAAAGACAAACGAGAACCTGGTTGTTTTTTAAATAAAGTTTTTTTTTTTTTTTTCTTCTGCTTCAGATCCACATGAAGACGATGCCGGCGGCCATGTATCGTCTGCTGACCGCGCAGGAACAACCCGTCTACATCTGAACACACACACACACACACACACACACACACACACACACACACACACACACACACACACACACACACACACACACACACATTCTTGTACTTGCTGCATACTGAGGACCAGCATTTCCACTTTATAAATCAACACAATTACAAATATCTATCGACCCAAAATGTTTGGTCCAAAATTTGAAAAAAAGATTGGACCCAAAATTTGACAAAAACGTCATACTTTATTGTCATCCAAAATTTGTCGCAAAATTTGACGCAAAATTGTTGGTCCAAAATTTGAAGAAAAAAAAATTGACCCAAAATTTTGGGTCCAAAATGTGAAAAACATTTGACGCAAAATTTTTGGTCCAAAATTTAAAAAGAAAAAATTGGACCCAAAATGTTTAGTCCAAAATTTGAAAAAAAAATTGACGAAAAAATTGATGCAAAATGTTTGGTCCAAAATTTGAAAAAAAAAATTGGACCCAAAATGTTCGGTCAAAAAATTTAAAAAGAATTGGACCCAAAATGTTTGGTCCAAAATTTGAAAAAAAAATTTACCCAAAATGTTTGGTCCAAAATTTGACAAGAAAAGTCATACTATATACTATATATTTATTTTTTTTTACAAACAGAGTATAGCATGTTATAGCAACCTAAGGAAGTGATTTCAATGAAAACTAAGTGAGGACCGACCAAAATGTCCTCACTCCGTAAAAATGTCCTCACTTTGTTGGTTAAAAACCCTCACTGGTCCTCAGTATGCCGCAAGTACAAGAACACACACACACACACACACGCACACACTCCCCGTCACGTTTTTTTAAAAAATCACTTGACTTTGCCTTAATCTGTTTACGGCGCACCGTCATGCTAACAGCTAACAGCTAACATGTTCATCCCCAGTCTTGCCAGCAGAGGGCAGGTGGTTTATTATTATTATTTATTTATTTTTATTTATTTTTTTTGTCGTATGTTTTTTGACCAAAGAGGATTTTTTGGGGGGGATTGTGTTCGTTTCACACGTAGTCGACGGACGAGAGTAAAGAAATTTAAATAAATTGTTAAATAAATATTAACTTATTAACAGCTGTAAAAAAAACAGAATGTACTCGAATCACGTTTGGACCTAAAACGTTAAAGACGATGTTGAAGTGATGAATGAAAGAATGCATGAACTGATCTGCTGAATAAACTCCAGGAGAGAAAAAATAACAAACTTCTGACGTTCTGGTCTTTTATTTATTCACCGGTGAAAGTTGTGACGTTCACGCACGAGCCGAATCTTTTAAACGACTCTTTTTTTTAAACCGAGTCGTTCAGATGCGAGAAAGTCGTTGTTTTTATGCGCATTAACGCAGTGTTTCCCAACCCCGGTCCTCAGGGAAGTAGTCCTGCCATGTTTTAGATGTCACCCTGATTCAGACGAAAAATTGACACAAGTTGAAACATAACATTTTTGAATTTTTTTCCCCACAAAGGATGAAACGTTAATTAAATAAAGACATAAGTTTAAACATTAATAAAAATAGAAAAACATTTTGAAAATTGAAATATTACATTTTTTAGAAAAAAATGACAAAAGTTGAAACCTTACATTTTTGAAAAAATGTTTTTAACAAAAGTTTAACTTTTAGTTTTTTTTTTGTTTTGTTTTTTTTTAAAAAGCAGGGCAACATCTAAAACACGGCAGGGCAGAGTTCCCTGAGGACCAGGGTTGGAAAACACTGCTTTAACAACTCGTGACGTCTTCTGTATCAACTTGGGGGGAGGAGCCGACTGTATAGCCCCGCCCCAAAAGGGAGGAGGAGCCTACTTTTTTTTTTTATGTGCCCCAAAATCATTCTGATACAAATCTGACCTTTTAATTACAACCAGTGAATCTCTTCTGATAAAAATGAGTTTAATTTGCTTCTTAACAAATAGTTAAACATAAGAACGAGCTGAATCTTTTAAATGACTCTTTTTAAAACCGAGTCGTTAAGTTGCGAACCGTTTGTTTGTACGTCGCAAACTTTATATGCAAATTATCCACGCTGCTTTCTGTATCAACTTGGGGGGTGGAGGCGGAGCCTACTTTTTTTTATTATTGTGCCCTTCAATCATTCCGATACAAATCTGACTAATCTATTAATCGCAACCAGTGATTCTTTTCCTGATATAATTAGTTTGTTTAGCTTCTAAACAATAGTTAAATATAAGAACGAGCCAAGTCTTTTAAACGACTCTTTTTAAAACCGAGTCGTTCAGTTGCGAGGCATTCGTTCGTTTGTGTGCAAGTCGCAAACTTTTTAGACGCAAATTATCCACGCTGCTTTTAACGACTCGTGACGTCTTCTGTATCAACTTGGGGGGAGGAGTCGAGCATACAGCCCCGCCCCAAAAGGGAGGCGGAGCCTGCTAATTTTTTAATTGTGCCACAAAATCAATCCAATACAAATCTGACCTTTTCATTACAAGCGGTGATTCTTTTCTCATTTGTTTTGCTTCTAAAACAATAACTACATCTAAGAACGAGCCGAGTCTTTTGAACGACTCTTTCGAAAAGAGTCAGAGACAGAAATCTTTGAAATCTTTTTGAAACAAACTCAGATTTTTGGGACACAACGTTAAAAAAAGAAGTTTCTTTATTGAAGTTCAGGTGCAGTCACACGAATACAAACTTTAAAAAAAACCAAAAAAAAACAAACGTGAACAGATATTTAAAAAAAAAAGAAGCGGATCGACGAAAGCGATCGTCTTCACCGGCTTCTCGAGTTCTCCAGTGTGAAAAAAAAGTCAACGTTATAAAAACATCGTGATTGTCTCTGTGACGAAAAACTGAATACGACAACAACGAAAAACAAATTTACAGAAGAAAGTGTTGAAAACGCGCGTTAGCTTCCTGTTTAGCATCGGGTTTCATCCTCGCTGCTGTTTTCAGATTTTCAATTTTAAGTATTTTCATTTGAAATTTTTCTAGATTTAATCACTTTATGAATTGAGAAAAACAAGCAAATTTTTTTCCAAAAATCAAAAAAATTGCAAATCAAATATCGATTTAATCATTCAAAATTATTGTTTATTTGTTTAAAAAAAAATACACTTTATGTTTGCGATTCTGTCCATGGGCGGGGCTTAGGAAGCGTTTTTTCACGTTTTTTATGTTAGCTTTGTTCGGGATTAACGGGAACCAAATATTTTGGTAGCGAATGCTGCAATTTTCTTCTTCGTGTGTTTCATTTTTTCACGATATTTTAACCGCATTTTCTTTCTTTCTTTTTTAGAAAATTTGGACATCGTTCAAAACCTCGGTCGTGTGAAGAGTTCATCTGTCAGATTAATTTTATAATCTGTTAATCTGGATCACAGGATTTTTGTTTCATTCGTTACGATTACATTTAAAAAAAAAAACTCTGTTAAAAACCTTTAACAACTTTATTATTTAAAAACGACCATCTCGCAGCTCGGCTGCAGTTCCACCACAGTCCACAAGATGGCAGGATTTAACGATAATTTAATCTACATCTGTTGAATTATTTATTTCTATTGTGCTTTGGACTCATTTGTGTTTCATTGTCGATTGACGGTGATGTAACGGTCACACGATCACGTGTTTGCGTCGCGTGTTACAGACGTAGAAAAAAAACGTCTGCGGTGAAATGAAAACAGAAAAACGTACAGAAACCGTTTTTTTCACGACGACGAGCGTCTACAGCTCCGTGTCCTTGTATTTCTGAGGGTTGTAGTCTTTGTAGTATCCTCCCCTCTTGTTCTGCTCGGCGAGCTGTCGGCGATACTCGGCCTCGTCGGCGTCGGCGTCGTGCGCCCTCGTCTCCGAGTACGAGAATGGCCTGGTGGGCGGAGCCTGGGGCTCGGCGCCGGAGCTCGAACTGATGGGAGATCGCAGACGGAAGCAGTTAGTGACGGAAAACGGGCGATGGGAATGATTTGACGTGAGTGTATCGCCGGTCGAGTTCAACATTTTCAACTCTTGGCGACAAAAACACGGCTAATCAGCGTTGAGATGATTGGACTTTTTTTCCGAAAAATTCTAACTTTTACTGACTTTATTTTTCCCAAAATTTTGACTTTTTTCCCAGACATCTTTTCACAAAATTCTAACCTTTCCTGACTTTATTTTCCTGAGAATCCTGACTCTTTTCCCCCAAGAAATTCTGATGTTTTTCCCCTCAAAATTCTGACTTTATTATTCTCAAAATTCTGACTCTTTTTTTTCTCAGACTTTTTCTCCCTCAGAATTTGGAAAAAAATTTCCTCAAAATTCAGACTTTTTCTGAATATTTTTCTTTGAATTCTGACACTTTTTTTCGACGATTTTGGACCAAAACATTTTTGTGACCAAAACATCATACTATACTATGTCGTCCAAAATCTGACAATTAAAAAAAACTGAGTGACTTTATTTTCCTGAGAATCCTGACTCTTTTTCCCCTTAGAAATTCTGACATTTTTTCCCTCAAAATTCTCAAAAAATATTTTTCTTGGAATTCTGACTTTTTTCCCCCCAGACTTCTTTTCACAAAATTCTAACTTTTCCTGAGTTTATTTTCCTTAGAATTCTGACTCTTTTTTTTCGCCTAGAAATTCTGAAATTTCTTCCCTCAAAAATTTGACTTTTTCTGACTTTTTTTTTTTTTTACAAAAATCTAACTTTTTCTGACTTTATTTTTCTTGGAATTCTGAAACTTTTCCCCCTCAGAATTTGAACTATTTTTTCCTCAAAATTCAGACCTTTTCTGAACATTTTTCTCAGAATTCTGGCTTTATTTTCCTTGGAATTCTGACTTTATTTTCTCAGCCTTTTTTCCCCCCAAGAAATTCAGACTTTATTTTTCTTGGAATTCTGACTTATTTTCCACTTTTTCCACTCAGAAGGACCTTTTTCCTCAGAACGTCTGCAGCGAAGAAACCGCCGTCGTCTTCTGAAAAGTTAGCGGTGAAACTCCGTACGATTGTTGTCGTGAAACCACGAGACAACGGTTTCTTCTCCGCAGACGTTTCCACGACAGAGATAAAGTTCAACGCTGCTTTGGTTGATGGTGAAAAACAAACGTTTGTTACTTCTGTTTAAAATAACGCTAACATTGTAACGCGTTAGCCTCTGAACTCTCTTACCCGATTGGCTGTGGGCGGTTGAGGTTTGGTTTTGGCAGCTTCACTGGGATGGCGTAGATATCTGGATGTTTCTGTGCGATTTCCAGCTGTGAGAAGAAGAAGAAGAAGACGAGCTCAATATAATGATAACCTGAACTAAACTTAACTGTAACCTTTAATCGCAGCACTGACTCTTGCGTTCTCCGCCTCCTGCAGCTCCAGGATCCTCTGAGCTCGAGCCAAATGATCCATTTTCTCAAACGCTTTAATCTGCGAGGAAATGAAAAAACATTAACTTTATTTTATATACATATACAAACGTACGTTTATATGTCTATCATCTCTTAATCCATCAATCATATAATCAAATAATCCAGAAAAATTTTACGAATATAGTAGAAAAAAATTGTTTTGGTCCAAAATTTGACAAAAACGTTTTACTTTACTATGTCGTCCAAAATCTGACAATTTTTTTGAAAACCATTTTTTTGGTCCAAAACTTGACAAAAACGTCTCACTATACTATACTATGTCATCCAAAATGTGAAAAAAAATTTGAAAACCATTTTTTTGGTCCAAAACTTGACAAAAACGTCATACTATACTATGAAGTACATCATACGATACTATGTCGTCCAAAATGTGACCAATTTTTGAAAAAAAAATATTGGTCCAAAATTTGACAAAAACGACATACTATACTATGTCGTCCAAAATCTGACAATTTTTTTGAAAACCATTTTTTTGGTCCAAAACTTGACAAAAACGTCTCACTATACTATACTATGTCGTCCAAAATGTGAAAAAAATTTTGAAAACCATTTTTTTGGTCCAAAACTTGACAAAAACGTCTTCCTATACTATGTAGTACATCATACTATATTATGTCGTCCAAAATGTGATAATTTTTTTGAAAAACATTTTTTTGGTCAAAAACTTGACAAAAACGTCTTACTATACTATGTAGTACATCATACTATACTATGTCGTCCAAAATGTGACCAATTTTTGAAAAAAAAAATTGGTCCAAAATTTGACAAAAACTACATACTATACTATGTCGTCCAAAATGTGACAATTTTTTGAAAAAAAAATATTGGTCCAAAATTTGACAAAAATGACATACTATACTATGTCGTCCAAAATGTGACCATTTTTTGAAAAAAAAATATTGGTCCAAAATTTGACAAAAACGACATACTATACTATGTCGTCCAAAATCTGACAATTTTTTGGAAAACCATTTTTTTGGTCCAAAACTTGACAAAAACGTCTTACTATACTATGTAGTACATCATACTATACTATGTCGTCCAAAATGTGACCAATTTTTGAAAAAAAAATTGGTCCAAAATTTGACAAAAACTACATACTATACTATGTCGTCCAAAACGTGACAATTTTTTGAAAAAAAAATATTGGTCCAAAATTTGACAAAAATGACATACTATACTATGTCGTCCAAAATGTGACCATTTTTTGAAAAAAAAATATTGGTCCAAAATTTGACAAAAACGACATACTATACTATGTCGTCCAAAATCTGACAATTTTTTGGAAAACCATTTTTTTGGTCCAAAACTTGACAAAAACGTCTTACTATACTATGTAGTACATCATACTATACTATGTCGTCCAAAATCTGACCATTTTTTTGAAAACCATTTTTTTGGTCCAAAACTTGACAAAAACGTCTCACTATACTATACTATGTCGTCCAAAATGTGAAAAAAATTTTGAAAACCATTTTTTTGGTCCAAAACTTGACAAAAACGTCTTACTATACTATGTAGTACATCATACTATACTATGTCGTCCAAAATCTGACCATTTTTTGAAAAAAAAATATTGGTCCAAAATTTGACAAAAACTACATACTATACTATGTCGTCCAAAACGTGACAATTTTTTGAAAAAAAAATATTGGTCCAAAATTTGACAAAAATGACATACTATACTATGTACCAAGATGGCGCCGTGCTAGCGGCAGCTTGATACAGCAGCTCTCTGTTTTGTGTTAGTTCTTCTTCAATTTAAGCACCTTTTTCTTAATTTATTACTTTTCGCATTAGGAGTGACACTTCTCTAACAGTTACGCCATGTACTCCGCTAATTTTGCGCGGTTTATGTGGCTCGTCTGTTACTTTTTCCTGCTTTTTGGTGGCGTGGCAGACGCACAGCGGAGCGAGGGCATTGTTTACACGCGCGACCAGCTGATCGCGCTGAGGGAGCCGGCTCTCCTGATCACAGCACGGCCTGAAATTCCGAAGGAACTGCAGCGGAAGCGGCGGGGCTGCAGAGCCGGAGCCAAAGGGAGAGCCAAAGCGAGGAGGTACAAACCAGCAGTACCTGCAATAATCACGGGGAATGTGAGATCCCTGGGAAATAAAACGGACGAGCTCTGCGCGCTTGTGAGGAACAGCTGGGTGTTCAGGGAGAGCAGCCTCATGTGTTTCACCGAGACATGGCTGCACTCACACTTCACCGATCACAGCGTGGCAGTACCGGGCTTTAAGACTGTGCGGGCGGACAGAGACGCTGCGCTGAGCGGTAAGAAGAAAGGGGGCGGCGTTGCTGTGTACGTGAATGAGAAGTGGTGTCACCCCGGACATGTTTGTGAGAAGGAGCGTCTGTGTAGCCCGGACATAGAACTTTTGGCTGTGGGAATGCGCCCATACTACCTCCCCAGGGAATATACCTCCGTGATTGTTGTGGCTGTTTACATCCCTCCCTCAGCTGATGCAATGGCAGCAGTAGACAGTGTCCACTCTACTGTGTCCAGATTACAGACACGGCATCCCACTGCATTTATTACAATTACTGGGGATTTTAACCACACCAACCTGGACTCTGTTTTACCAACCTTCCACCAATATGTTGACTGCCCCACCAGAGACAATAAAACAATAGACCTTTTGTATGCTAATGCTAGGGATGCATACACAGCTACTGCCCTTCCCCCTCTTGGCATGTCTGATCACAACCTGGTCCAGCTGACTCCCAGGTATGTTCCTGTAGTGAAGAGGCTTCCTGTTGCCACCCGCTCAGTGAGAAGGAGTACACAGGAGGCTGACATGGCTCTGCAGGACTGCTTTGAGTCTACAGATTGGGATGCGCTCTGCATGCCACATGGGGAGGACATCAACTCCATGACAGACTGCATCACGGAATATATCAGGTTCTGTGAACTCACGGTTCTCCCTGCCCGGACTGTCCACTGCTACCCCAACAACAAACCTTGGATCACCAGGGATCTGAAGACCCTCCTCAACAAAAAGAAAGAGGCCTTCAGAAATGGGGACCGGGAGGAAATGAAGAAGGTACAACGTGACCTGAAGGAGATGCTGAGGCAGAGCAAAGACACCTACAGGAGGAAGCTGGAGTCCAAACTCCAGCAGAACGACATGAGGGAGGTGTGGTCCGGAATGAAGACCATCACCGGATTCAACGTGAAGGAGAAACCGACAGAGGGCACCGTTGAGAGGGCTAACCAGCTGAACCTCTTCTTTAACAGGTTCAGCACACAGACTTCAACACAGCCCCCTGCTGCCTCCTCCACATTTCACACCTCCCTCCCTCCCCCCCTGCCTCTGCTCCTCCACCCTCTGCCCCCCCTGGAGAGCTGCTTGGACACAGTCTCACCTCCCCCCCTCCCCTCTTCCCCCCCACCCCTCTCAGTGACAACCAACCAGGTCAGAAGACAGCTTGAGAGACTGCAGCAGAACAAGGCTGCGGGCCCGGACGGTCTCAGCCCCAGGCTACTGAGGGCTTGTGCCACCCAGCTGGCTGCGATCCTGCAGCACCTCTTCAACCTGAGCCTCCAACAGGGGATGGTCCCAGCACTGTGGAAGACATCGTGCCTGGTTCCTGTCCCCAAGACAAAGTCATCATCATGTGAACCCAAGGATTACCGTCCAGTGGCCTTGACGTCGCATGTGATGAAAGTGCTGGAGAGGCTGGTCTTGTCTCACCTCAGACCGCAGGTTAAGTCCTCACTGGACCCGCTTCAGTTTGCTTATCAGCCCAATCTGGGGGTGGATGACGCCATCACCTATCTGCTGCATCGAGCTCAGTCTCACCTGGATGGTGCTGGAGGCACTGTGAGAATCACTTTCTTTGATTTCTCCAGTGCTTTCAACACCATTCAGCCACTGTTACTGGGGGAGAAGTTGCGGAAGGTGGGGGTGGACATGCCCACCATCTCCTGGATCACTGATTACCTGACAGGCAGACCACAGTTCGTCCGACTGGGTCGTGGTTTGTCTGATGTGGTGGTTAGTGATGTAGGAGCCCCACAAGGAACTGTGCTGTCCCCCTTCCTGTTCACCATATACACCTCAGACCTTCAGTATGACTCCGTGTCATGCCACCTGCAGAAGTTCTCAGATGACTCTGCGGTGGTAGGGTGTATAAAGGATGGACATGAGGGGGAGTACAGGACTGTGGTAGCTGACTTTGTGAAGTGGGCCAGTGAGAACCACCTGCTTCTGAATGTGACCAAGACCAAGGAGATGGTGGTGGACTTCAGGAGGAAGAAGACAGCTCCACAACCGCTGACGGTGCTGGGGGAGCACATAGAGATGGTGGAGGATTACAAATTCCTCGGTGTGAGGTTGAACAACAGATTGGACTGGAAGGCTAACACCAGTGCTGTGTACAGGAAGGGGATGAGCAGGCTCTTCTTTCTGAGGAGGCTGCGATCCTTTGATGTATGCAGCAAGATGCTGGAGTTATTTTACCAGTCTGTTGTGGCCAGCACACTGTTCTTTGCTGTGGTGTGCTGGGGGAGCAGCATGGGAGCCGGTGAAACCAGCAAAATCAACAAACTGATTAAGAAGGCCGGCTCCATCATTGGCTGCAAGCAGGACACCGTGGAAACGGTGGTGGAGAGGAGGATGCTGAACAAACTGCTATCCATCATGGATAACTCTGATCATCCTCTCCACCACATCCTCCAGGCTCAGGAGAGCACATTCTCCAGGAGATTCAGACAGCTCCGCTGTCACAAGGACAGATTCAGGAAGTCATTCCTGCCATCAGCCATCAGGATTTACAACTCATCCCTGTAAAACTGACTCTGCTCCATTGCACAACAGCACAGTGTATACTTTATATTAATATATTGGACAGACTACATTAGTCTCTCCTTTATGTCATTGCACCTGATCCTATGGGTCATTCATTCTTCACTTTTTGCACGATTTTCTTTACATACTTTTGTACACTCATTTATTTATGTTGAATTCTTTTCTTGTATTGTATTTTGCTGCTGTGCCACAACAATTTCCCCTTGGGGATGAATAAAGTATTTCTATTCTATTCTATTCTATTCTATGTCGTCCAAAATGTGACCAATTTTTGAAAAAAAAATATTGGTCCAAAATTTGACAAAAACGACATACTATACTATGTCGTCCAAAATCTGACAATTTTTTGGAAAACCATTTTTTTGGTCCAAAACTTGACAAAAACGTCTTCCTATACTATGTAGTACATCATACTATATTATGTCGTCCAAAATGTGATAATTTTTTTGAAAAACATTTTTTTGGTCAAAAACTTGACAAAAACGTCTTACTATACTATGCAGTACATCATACTATACTATGTCGTCCAAAATGTGACCAATTTTTGAAAAAAAAATATTGGTCCAAAATTTGACAAAAACTACATACTATACTATGTCGTCCAAAACTTGACAATTTTTTGAAAAAAAAATATTGGTCCAAAATTTGACAAAAATGACATACTATACTATGTCGTCCAAAATGTGACCATTTTTAAAAAAAAAAATATTGGTCCAAAATTTGACAATAACGACATACTATACTATGTCGTCCAAAATCTGACCAATTTTTTGGAAAACCATTTTTTTGGTCCAAAACTTGACAAAAACGTCTTACTATACTATGTAGTACATCATACTATACTATGTCGTCCAAAATCTGACCATTTTTTTGAAAACCATTTTTTTGGTCCAAAACTTGACAAAAACGTCTCACTATACTATACTATGTCGTCCAAAATGTGAAAAAATTTTTGAAAACCATTTTTTTGGTCCAAAACTTGACAAAAACGTCATACTATACTATGAAGTACATCATACTATACTATGTCGTCCAAAATGTGACCAATTTTTGAAAAAAAAATATTGGTCCAAAATTTGACAAAAACGACATACTATACTATGTCGTCCAAAATCTGACAATTTTTTGGAAAACCATTTTTTTGGTCCAAAACTTGACAAAAACGTCTTCCTATACTATGTAGTACATCATACTATATTATGTCGTCCAAAATGTGATAATTTTTTTGAAAAACATTTTTTTGGTCAAAAACTTGACAAAAACGTCTTACTATACTATGTAGTACATCATACTATACTATGTCGTCCAAAATGTGACCAATTTTTGAAAAAAAAAATTGGTCCAAAATTTGACAAAAACGACATACTATACTATGTCGTCCAAAATCTGACAATTTTTTGGAAAACCATTTTTTTGGTCCAAAACTTGACAAAAACGTCTTACTATACTATATAGTACATCATACTATACTATGTCGTCCAAAATGTGACCATTTTTTGAGAAAAAAAATTGGTCCAAAATTTGAAAAAAAACGACATATTATTATACTATGTTGTCCAAAATCGGAAAATTTGAAAAAAATATTTTTTTTAGCCCAAACTGTGATAAAAACGTCCTACTATTCTATGTCATTGACCTCAATGTCATTCTACACTATTTCGTCAAAAATCTGACCATTATTTGAAAAAAAACTTTTGGTCCAAAATTTGACAAAAACGACATACTATACTATGTCGTCCAAAATCTGACAATATTTTTGAAAACCATTTCTTTGGTCCAAAACTTGACAAAAACGTCTTACTATACTATGTAGTACATCATACTATACTATGTCGTCCAAAATCTGACCATTTTTTTGAAAAACATTTTTTTGGTCCAAAACTTGACAAAAACGTCTTACTATACTATGACATCCAAAATTCTTATTTTTTTCTCTGTATTTTGTCAGTCAGAATTCTGAGGGAAAAAAATTCATGCTATATTATTTGTTTCAAATGAGCTTTTACATGTGGCTCTAATCATCTTCTACAATTCGGAGCAACGAAAACATCAAATATTCCCATTTAAGAATCAACAAAGTCATGGATTATTTGTTGCAGCCCTGCAGGACATGTCATTCTTACAGTTAGTGACAGTGCAATAACACAATGAAATGATGACTCAGCACTTTCACAAAGGAGACGATGAGTGACGATGGATTTGAAAATCATGAGATTTAAGACAAACACAGTTTACCTGGTCGCCTTTTTTCTATTTCACATGAGAAAGCAATCAAAGTCAAAAACAGAGGAAAACAAAAATAAAAGCTGTTTTAATTTAATTAAAACAACAGGAAGATTTGACAGAAGAAGTCGAAATAAATAAATAAACAAATAAATATAAAAGGAATTCTGACCTTGCCGAGGAAGGACTTGCTGGCCGGGTCTTCCTCCTCCCGACCCGGACTCCTCTGCTCCTCTGCGGGGGGGTTTGCTGTGCGGGTGACAGTGGGCTTCAGGGCCACGGGGGGTGGAAGTGGATGTGGAAGTGGTCTGTTTCCACCTGCAGGGTCACCGCTGTGAGAGTCGTAGCTGCGCGTCGACTCGGTCCGAGTCTGAGTCCGAACCTGTCGGAGGAGAGGAGCGCTCAGGGCCTTCTGCTAATTCTGCTAAACGTGTTTTGTGTACGAGGCAAGGATGAAGGGATGAGGAGGGGGGAGGAAGGAAGGAAGGAAGGAAAGAAGGAAGGAAGGAAGAGGGAGGTTCTCACCTTTGGGGGTTCAGGGACAAAAGCAGGGGGAGGACTGGGCTCTCTGGTCAACACCTCTCTGCTCCCTGATCTCCTCATACGAGTCCGAGGTTCAGGGTGAGACCTCTACACACCCACACACACACACAGAGGGAAGGTCAGACAACACACACACACACACACACACACAGACACACACACTGTGGACAGTCTCACCTCGTCCAGCACCGGCTCAGACGAGCGACCGATGGCCGACACGGGCTGCGGCTCGTCCGTGGGCTCGTCCAGCTCGTTGTCGGTGTAAGCCCCGCCCTCGTCGGCCGTGTCCTCGTAGTCGCTGGCGAGGCGGCTGTCCATGCTCAGGTAGTCGGCGCTCAGCGCGGACAGGTAGGACATGCGGTCGTCGTGGAGATCCAGGTCCTCCTCCGAGCCGTCCAGCTGAGGAGAAACAAGTCCAAGGTTTAACCCTCTGGTGACTTAGAATTCTGACTTTTAATGTGATTTTTTTCCTCAGAATTATTTTCAATCTCAGAATTCCGACTTTTATACTTAGAATTCCGACTTCTTAATCTCAGTATACCAACATTTCTTTTATAAAATTCCGACTTTTTATCTTGGAATTCTGACATGTTTTTCCTCAGAATTCTAACTGTAATCTCTGAATTCCGACTGTAATCTCAGAATTCTGACTTTTTTTAGATTAGAATTTTGACTTTTTAATCTCAGAAATTCAGACTTTAATCTCAGAATACCAAAATTGTTTCATAAAATTCAGACTTTTTTTCTTAGAATTCTGACATTTCTTTTCTCATAATTCCGACTGTAATCTCAGAATTCCAACTCTTTTTGTTGGAATTCGGACTTTTTAATCTCAGAATTCTGACTTAAATCTCAGAATTCGGACTTTTTTTTCGTAGAATTCTGACTTTTTAATCTCAGAATTCCGACTTTTTAATCTCGGAATTCCGATTTTTAATCTCAGAATTCTGATTTTTTTTAAATCTCAGAATTCCTACGTTTTAATCTCGGAATTCCGACTTTTAATCTCAGAATTCTGATATTTTTATATCTCAGAATTCCAATTTTTAATCTCAGAATTCCAACTTTTTAATCTCGGAATTCCGACTTTTAATCTCAGAATTCTGATATTTTTAAATCTCAGAAATCCGTTTTTTTAATATCAGAATTCCAACTTTTTAATCTCGGAATTCCGACTTTTTAATCTCAGAATTCCGACTTTTTAATCTCGGAATTCCGACTGTAATATCAGAATTCCAACAATTTTTTTCCTCATTTAAATAAAATGCTCTCGAGCTTCAGGTTGCAGACCCCTGGGCTCAGAGTTACCATAACGAGAATTACGAGTCAGGTAAAACCCACTCACCTTGCCCTCACACACCCACACCGCTCGGTCATGCTGCTCCTGAATGGTGTCTTTCACGCTGCCGTACCACCCGTCGTTGGCCGAGTTCAGGTCGATGGTCGCTGCACGAGGAAAAACGCAAACACGCGGAGAAAGTTAAAAAAGTATGGGACTAAGAACGGAGCCTTGAGGAACACCCTGCGACTCAAAAATAACACAGCTTTTCAAACGAATCGGAGCTTTATAATCTAGTCAACGTTCACCAGATTATTCCCCTTCAGATCAAAATCGTACCGGTGAAGAGGTGCGAGCAGGTCTTCCTCAGTCGGACCGCCTGCTCGTACAGTTTTCGCGCGCTGCGGTTGGACCCGGGTAAGATGCGGTTCCTCATGGTCTTGACCCCCTGCTTGGAGTCCGGGTTGAGGAAGACGACGATGGGATACCACTGCGTGTAGTTCAGCGTGTCCACGGCTTTGGGCGTCACGTCCAGGAGAGCGTGGAGGTCCTGGAGAAACAGCGGACCAGGTCAAAGGTTATTTAAGAGAGACAAATGTGGTGTTGACTTTATTTTTCTAATATGCTCCGCCCACTCTGTACCTGCTCGATGATTTGTCGGATGGTGTTGAGTCTGACGACCCCGGAGGATTTGTCGGTTCCTGCGTCTTTCGGCTCCGTTTCTAAAAACACGCAGAAATCGGGATTTAAAACAACTATTTAAATTCAAAGAAGCGAAAGCGACGACGATGAGAAAACTTACTGGCGATGACGAACTTGTGCGGCATGTCGTTGGCCAGCTTTTCGTTGACGGCGTCAGAAATGGGTCCAAATATCACCACGGGCCTCTTGAACCCGGCTGAAAAACATGACCGGAAATATAAAACACGAGGAAACAAAAACAATACATTTATGAAGAAAAACCCTCAGCGCACCTTCACGTAACACCACTCTCTCGTAGGCAGGGAAGCGCGTGGCCACCGGGGCGGCGCTCAGGTCCTCGCGGCTCTTGCGCAGGTCCTTCTTCTTCGCCGCCCTTTGACCCCTCAGCCTCCAGAAGTCTCCTCTGTCGTTGCCCGACGCCGCACGAGCGGCGTTCTGGACGTTGGACATTTGCTCGGCTCTGTAAAGAAATAAAGAAATAGAGAAATAAAGAAACACAGCAAATTTATTTATAATCTAGATTAAAACTGGAGATCTTTTGGATTGTCCATATTTGGTCGTCTGCAGGTGGAGCCCCAGAGCAGAAAGGGCTGGATTTTTTTTTTTTTGGTCCAAAATTTGACAAAAACGTCATACTATACTATGTCGACCAAAATGAAAAAAAAAATGTGACCAAAAATTTTTGGTCCAAAATTTGACAAAACCATCATACTATACTGTGTCGTTCAAAATTTGAGAAAACATTTTTTTGTCCAAAATTTGAAAAAAACTTCATTCTATACTATGCCGACCAACATTTTTAGAAACATTTGACCCAAAATTTTTGGTCCAAAATTTGACAAAAACGTCATACTATACTATGTCGTCCAAAATTTGAATTTTTTATTTTTTTTAAAAATTGAGTAAAGCATGTAATAGCAACCCAAGGAAATGATTTCAATGAAAACAAAGTGAGTTGGTTTGTTGGTTAAAAACCCTCATTGGTCCTCAGTATGCCGCAAGTACAAGAACACACACACACACACACACACACTGACCTGCTCTTGTTGGGAATGATTCCTTTCTCCAACAGCTGGTTGCTTTTATCCGTGCGGATTGCCAGCCAGTTTCCCAGTTTTCCGTCGTACAGCGTGTCCGTCACCTTGAAGATCTCTCCTCTGGAGAAGGGCAGACTCTGTGGAGCCTCCTTCTCGAACTCAAAGTGGGTCCTGATGTAGAAGGAGTCTCCTCTGCCCGACTCCAGGATGTCCTCGTACACTGAAAAACAAACAAAAGACTTTCAGAGACACAATTGTGACTTCAATCCCAGAATTGCGAATTTAATTCTGAAATTTTTTCTCAGAATTCAGATTTTTTTTTCTTAAATTCCGATTTTAATTTCAGAATTCCGACTTTAATCTCAGAATTCTGAAATTTTTTCTTAGAATTCTGACTTTTTAATCTCATAATTCCGACTTTAATCTCAGAATTCTGAAATTTTTTCTTAGAATTTTGACTTTTTAATCTCATAATTCCGACTTTAATCTCAGAATTCTGACTTTTTTTGCTTAGCATTATGATTTTTTAATCTCAGAATTCCAACTTTAATCTCAGAATTATGTCTTTTTTTCTTATAATTCAGATTTTTTAATCTCAGAAAAATTGCTTTTTTTCTTAGAATTCTGATTTTTTAATCCCAGAATTCCAACTTTAATCCCAGAATTATGTCTTTTTTTTTTCCTTATAATTCAGATTTTTTTAATCTCAGAAATATGGCTTTTTTAATCTCAGAATTCAGATTTTTTAATCTCAGAATTCTGACTTTAATCTCAGAATTTTTTCCCTCACAATGGTGGACGGTCACAGAAGGATTAAAGAAAATACTTTTCCCTGATTGTCAGGTAAAAAACACCCAGGAAAGACGGCTATAACAGCAAAAATGCCAGATTACCACTTTTAACTGGGATTATTAATCAGTTAGTCCATAAATCCAATGACTGAAAAATAAGCTTCTCTTACTCTGACTGCAGAACCTCCTTGAAAAATCAACAACTTTTAAATGTAACTTCAGTTTATACGTAATCAATAAAAAGATAAATCTAAAATCAGTGGCACACGGGTGTCAGACGAGGCTCAGAGTGAATTTCGGCTTGATTCACTTCCCAAACTTAAGGATTATTCTGGTCTTTAACTGGTCCTGTACTGTACCTTCAGGTTTACTCTGAACCAGGATGGTTATCTCCTCTCCTTTAGGGATCTCCAGGAGGTAGAGGACGGCGTCCTCGCGCACCATGCCTCTGAAATCTGTGCTGTTCACCTGGAAAAACACAAACAAATGTTGTTGTTTTTTTAATCCTGTAGTTTGAGTGGATTATGGATTACGAAACGAAGGAAGCGTCACCTTCATGATCTGATCTCCAGTGTGCAGACCCTCCTGCTCGGCGGCGCTGTCCTCCTGAACGCCGGCGATGAAGATGCCCACGTCGTTTCCTCCGGCCAGCCTCAGACCGACGCTGTCGCCTTTCAGGAAATGCACCATGATCGTGTTCGGTCTAAACAACAAAACAAACAAAAACACATTAATATTCAATATAAGAGCAGAGTTCTTCGTCGATGTGTTGAAGTTGAGTAAACGCTGACCCGTAAACGTCCTGGTCTTCTACGCTGGGCTTCACCGGCACTTTGGACGGAGCGTAGAACTTAGAGGCTGCGGGGACGACTGCTGCTGTGACACAAGCTTTATTTTGTTAATAACAGGTTTATTTTATGGTTTCTGTCATTTTTCAGCTTCTTAAATGTCAATATTTTCATGTTTCTGTCATTTTTCAGCTTCTTAAATGTGAATATTTTCTAGTTTCTGTATTTGTTCAGCTTCTTGAATGTCAATATTTTCATTTTTCAGCTTCTTAAATGTGAATATTTTCCTTTTTCAGCTTCTTAAATGTGAATATTTTCATGTTTCTGTAATTTTCAGCTTCTTAAATGTGAATATTTTCTAGTTTCTGTCATTTTTCAGTTTCTTAAATGTGATTTTTTTCATTTTCAGCTTCTTAAATGTCAATATTTTCATTTTTCAGCTTCTTAAATGTCAATATTTTCATTTTTCAGCTTCTTAAATGTGAATATTTTCATTTTTCAGCTTCTTAAATGTGAATATTTTCATGTTTCTGTAATTTTCAGCTTCTTAAATGTGAATATTTTCTAGTTTCTGTCATTTTTCAGCTTCTTAAATGTGAATTTTTTCATTTTCAGCTTCTTAAATGTCAATATTTTCATTTTTCAGCTTCTTAAATGTCAATATTTTCATTTTTTAGCTTCTTAAATGAGAATATTTTCATTTTTCAGCTTCTTAAATGTGAATTTTTTCATTTTTCAGCTCCTTAAATGAGAATATTTTCATTTTTCAGCTTCTTAAATGTGAATATTTTCTGGTTTCTGTCATTTTTCAGCTTCTTAAATGTGAATATTTTCATTTTCAGGTTCTTAAATGTGAATATTTTCATTTTTCAGCTTCTTAAATGTGAATATTTTCTAGTTTCTGCCATTTTTCAGCTTCTTAAATGTGAATATTTTCTAATTTCTGTCATTTTTCATCTTCTTAAATGTATATTAAAGTCTATAAACATAGACTTGTTTTACCTGGTGGCGTCTGCGGCGGTGGCTCCTCCCTCTCTGGCACAAGGGGCGTGTCTTCGGCGGCTCTGTCGGGCGCTCTGAACGGCGTCGGCATGGCGCCCATCTTCACCAGCCTGTTGGGCGGATCCTCCCTGTGAGAATATCACAAATATGAGTCAAGTTAAAGAACATTTGAAGACTTGAATATGAATAAATTCAATATTTTATTTTATTAAGTACTTTCTTCTTCATGTCAGTCAGAATTTTAATAATTTTTCGTGTTTTTATGGTTTAAATGTCATTAACTTTGGCTGTAAATTGACAATAAAGGCAATACATATATTGCTAATCCAACTCTAGATGGACAGCATCTTTATTATTACTACTGGATTATTATTATTGTATATTTTATAATTTAATGAGATGGATTGTATAAGCTTCATGAAGCATAAATCATCCTAATCCTGCTTTATCCTGATTTATTCCTGCTGTTTCTAACGACACGCACGTAAATACAACGGAAACATTTCATTAAAGTAATGTATTTTGATTTAAATATAATTAAAGGCACAGTGGAGCACACGATTACATGATATAACATATATTTTCTTTAGTTTTCAGATTATTGCGCACAAACGCAGTACAGTTTACTGAAGGATATATAGTTATAATAATAATAATAATATATATTCTAGTAAGACTTACTCTCTTATTAATTTCATTTCATTGAAAATATGATAGAAATAATAAAAATATATATAAAAAATATATCTCTCTCTCTACATATATATATATATAATCCAGCTATACATGCTGAAATGAGCATTTTCTTATGTATACACATTAGGACTGCAACAATTAATAGATTATTATCTAAATTATTTATAATTTGAATCTTTCTTTAATAATTAAAACAGATTCTGTGTTGTTCCAGCTTCTTAAATGTGAATATTTTGCAAATATATATATATAAAAAAACAATCATTAAAACTAAGCAATAAAACAAAACAATAGGAATCGATTTAATCAAGAAAATAATCTATAGATTGAACTGATTGAAAAGTGGTAATCTGGCATTCTTTGCTATTCTATCCGTCCTTTTTTTCCACCTAACATCTGAACCATGAAGCATAATAATAAGCATATTATTATTATTATTATTATTATTATTATAATAATAGTATAATAAAATGACTTACCTGGGCTTTTCCCGGAGCTTCTCATTGGACGAGTGCGACGACAGATCAGAGTGATGAGCTCGTCTGTCGTCCTGCGGCGAGTACGAGCGATACGACTCGATCTCTGAGATGTCTGACAAAAAACGACAACAACAACAACAACGATAATTAAACTTCACTATCAAGAGAAGTGGATTTATCAAATAAAATGACAATATTTCATATTATTTTTCATTTTAAAAGGTGATTTTAAAGGTGACTTTATCATCAGACGGGTGTAGGACGTTGTTAAGTGTAATCTTGACGCATTAAAAACCTTAATTCACCTTGATTTTCATTATTTTTCATTACATAACCTGTTTTTTTTTTTTACATGATTCAAGTTGCCTTATGGCGGGAATTAACCCAGGTCAGGTCATCACTGCTCTGTTCATTGTGTTTATTTCAAGCTTTGTGAGTTTAAGAACAACAACAACAACGTTGGCGTCTAGAAGTGGACTTGTGTGTTTGAGTGACGACGACGCGACACTGTTACGACCGTTTTGTCTTAATGGAATGAGGAAGAAGAAGGAGGAGGAGGAGGATCGAGGAATCCACAGAATATAATCCTGACATATCCAGAAGCTGTAATATAATGAGGGATTAGATCACCCCGGCCTCAGGCACGCACACACACACACACACATTCTTGTACTTGCTGCATACTGAGGACTGGGTTGCTGACAAAGTGAGGACCAGCATTTCCACTTTATAAATCAACACAATTACAAATATCTACTTCATGAATGACATCTACAAAGAACTACTGGTTGCAGTACCATAACATGTCTGCAGGTGGAGCCCCAGAGCAAAAAGGGCTGGAAATTTTTTTCCGATTATTTATTTATTTATTTATTTATTTTGGTCCAAAATTTGACAAAAACGTCATACTATACTATGTCGTCCAAAAGTTGAAAACAATTTTGAAAAAAAAAAAATTGGTCCAAAATTTGACAAAAAAAATGTGACCCAAAATTTGACAAAAAACGTCATACTATACTATGTCGTCCAAAAATTGAAAAAAAATTTGAAGAAAAAAATTTGGTCCAAAATTTGAAAAAAAAGATTTGGTCCAAATTAAAAAAAAAAAAAAATTGGTCCAAAATTTGACAAAAAAAATTGGACCCAAAATTGGACAAAAACGCATACTATAGAATGTCGTCCAAAAGTAAAAAAATAATTGAAAAAAAAAATGTTGGTCCAAAATTTGAAAAAAAAGATTGGTCCAAATATAAAAAAAGAAAAATTTGGTCCAAAATTTGACAAAAAAAGTCAAACTATACTATGTCGTCCAAAATTTGAATTTCTTTTTTGACAAATAGTATAGTATGAGTATGAGTATAGCATGTTTACAACCTAAGGAAGTGATTTCAATGTAAACAAAGTGAGGACCGGCCAAAATGTCCTCACTCCGTAAAAATGACCTCACTTTGTTGGCTAAAAACCCTCACTGGTCCTCAGTATGCCGCAAGTACAAGAACACACACACACACAAAAACAGAGGGAGGGGGGGTGGGGGCGCGGTGTAAGTGGGTCACAAGTCTTCTGGCGATGACAATCCACTCACCCCATTCTCACACACACACACGCACGCACACACGTCTAAAAACTGGTTCCAGCCAATCACAGCAGGACCTGGAGTCATGTGACATTAAAAGCAGGTATAAAGGAGCGAGGGGTGGTGGTGTTGGTGGAGGTAAACGAGCACAATCTGCTTATTCCTGAATGAAACGACAGCGTTTTACCGAACGTCGAGTCATTTTAAATCTTTTTAAAACTGTTTAAACCTTTTTAAAAATGCAGATTTGTGCCATTCCCCCCGAGCTGTTGCTGCCTGTAAATTGTCATTTTTTGGGGGGGTTTTGAACACGACAAATTTAAACAAAACTAATGAAAAAGCGATGTGTGTGTGTCAGTAAAACCTTTATTTCATGAAAAGGATAATGAACAAATACAGCAACAGCAGCAACACCCACCACCACCACCAACACCACAACACAGTCTGGCTGAATATCTACTGTATATATGGATATATTTATATATATATATATATAAATGCTGTATATGATGGCCAGTAGGGGGCGGGGTTTGTGTCTCTCTACACTGGGAAGGACCTGCTGCCGTTCTCACCGTCCAGCTCAGAGTCACTGTCGACCATGGGCGGCACGCGGATCAGCACCTGCTGCTTGTCCCTCTGAACCACCAGCTGCAGCTTCCCGCGGGACTTCTCGATCAGCTTCCCGGCGTCGCTCAGGGACAGGTTCTCCGTCACCGTGCCGTTAATCTGACGCAGGGGAGAGACGCGGGAGATTAATCGACTATTCCAGGCGGGAGTCTGTTCAGTTTCACATGTTAACGTCAGGTGGGAAAAACTTCTATTCTAAAGTTTCCGTAGATTAACGGTTGGGAACGAAGTGTTAGATTTGTGGATATTTTTCCAATGTTTCATCATAAAAAGTTAAAATAAATAAAATGTTTCCCCAAATCTTGAAATAATGTTTTCTAATCTCCTAATTTTGTCCACAAACCCAAAATAATTCAGTTTTAATGACTTCTCTGTTACATGGAGCAAAGAGACAACGGATAATATTCACATTTAAGAAGCTGTAAGATCAGAGAAACTGGTTTTAAAATATTAAAAAACACTCAAACTGATTAATCTATCATTTATTCATTCTATGCCGGGGGTTTTGGGAAGGTTATTCCGACTTTCCGGACAACAAATCTAAGTTGACGGGTCGTTCCAGTTGAAGGGAATTTCCGAATTTAACGCCAAAACAGTGAAAACTTCCTTTAGCTGTTGCCAAACTAACAACTAGCTAGAGAATTAGCTTTGCTGTTTAACCAGACGTAGTTTACGTAGATTAACAGTCGGGATGGGAATTACTTCTACCATGGATTAATATGTAGATTATTTTTCTTGATTAATTGAGGAAAACGTTGAACGTCGTTTCCTCCAAACATGGGAACGCTCTCAAATATCTCTCTATTTTTTTTTGTCCACTGTCCAAAAAAACTTATTCCAGGAGTTCCCACAATTTGGTTGTTACTGGTTGTATTAATTTCAAGGCCTTTTCCAGGACTTTTCCAGGACCAAATATGCTCAAAATGGGAGGGTGTCCACTTTTATTGTTTGTGCAGAACGCTCTGCTCTCTGGATCTTGGACAAAGTTTAAAAGTCTGTCATTAGTCTTTGCCGAGACAGAGATCTTGGAATTTTCATTTCCCAGGCACCACGTCCTCATTTGCTCGCTCTCGTTTTAACTTTACTCGCTCATTGTTCTGCACGTAATCTCACGTCAACAGAAGAGAGAGGTAGAGACAGAGACAGTGTCCAGCCTTATTAGCATTAAAAATACATTTAAATAAATGGGGGTGGGGCCTACACTCCATTTAAGGCGGGAAAAACAGATGCAAGAACAACCGGAAAAACAAAAAAGTAGTAGCTTTAGTTACAGCTACAGCAGGCATTTAAGAAACTTTAAAATCATTGTGTTGATGTTGGCGTTACCTTGAGTATGATGTCTCCTTCCTGAAGGTTCCCGTCTCTGTAGGCCAGTCCAGTGCTGGTCATCTCCTTGATGAAGAGCTGACTGCCCAGACGAAGACCGTACTCTGGGGAAAAGAGATTTAAAAAAAGGTTTGTGAGATGATTCCCACATCTCTTATATAATCCCATTTTTCTAGCAGTCGTGGAGTTCCCTCACCTTCGTTGGGTCGGTTCTTCAGCAGCACCACGTTCACCGGCCTCTCCAGGGGCTCCAGGTCCCGCGCCGGTCGGGGCAGAGGGATCGGCGGCATGGGCGGCGGGGGCGACGGCGAGCGGTCCAGGCGGTCCCTGCTCCCGGCGCGCCTCGCCGGCGGCTCCTCGTACTTCCTCGGCTCGCTGGGGACGCGATCCCGGCCCCGCTCGAAGCTGGGGTCGCGTCCGCGGCCTCGCCCGGGGCTGTAGCTGTCGTGCCGGTAGCGCTGGTCGGGGCTGTTGGCGCGGTCCAGCGTGCGCTCGCTGCGGAAGCGCCTGTCCGGGCTGTGCTCCCGGTCCAGGGCGCGCTCGCTGCGGTAGCGGCGGTCCGGGCTGTTGTCCCGGCGCCGCCGCTCCGGGCTGTAGTCGCGGTCGAGCATGTGGTCGCTCCTGTAGCGGCGGTCGGGGCTGCGGTCCAACGTGCGCCCTCGGCTGCCGTCCCTGCGGTACTGCGGGCTGGGATCTCTCTCCGGGACCCTGCCGCGGTCGCGGCGGTCGTAGTCCCTGTCGTAGTCGCGGTCGTGCGGCGGGTAGCCGCCGGAGTCCACGTAGCCGCCGCCGCCGCCTCCGCCTCGCTCCGGGCTGTGGTCCCGCCCACTGTACGCGCTGCGGCGGTCCTGGTCGTAGCCGTAGTCGTCGTTGTAGTCGTTGTTGAAGACGCGGTCGTCGGGGGACGGCGGGCGATTTATGACGCTGACCGGAACTTTCCTGGGTCTCTTCACCGACTGTGAAGCGGGAAAATAAGTTTGTCAATATCATGTTTTATTATAAAAAAATAATAAAGTTAAAGACCTAAATGTAGACAGAAAGTCTTTTTTTTCTTTTTAAATGAATAATGACACAGAGATTAAATAAATGCTACAAAGACACTAGAAAACATATGTTTTAATGTGTAATTTATTAATTATTTAATGAACTAGTTAATTAATTAATTATTTAAGTAAATTCTACGACACGAGAAAGCATATTTCTTATGTGTAAATAAGTAATTAATTATTTAATTAATTTGTTAATTAATTATTTAAATAAATGCTACAAAGACACTAGAAAGTGTATTTAATTTGTAATTCATTAATTAAATAAATAAATAATTAAGTAATTATTTAAAATAATTAATTAATTAAATAATTAATTAATTATTTAAATAAATGCTATAAAGATACTAGAAAGCATATTTTTTTATGTGTAATTAATTAATTAATTAATTAATTAATTAATTAGTTAGTTAATTAATAAAACTCCATTTATTGGATTATAATGAACAGTTGAATCACACGCACAACGAGGCAATTAAAAAACATCTAAAAATAAATTAAAAGACATAAAAACATACCATTCAATAAACCACAATAAAAACTAATAAGATTTAGAGTATTTAACTAATATATATATATGTTTTTTAATTCCTCAAAAGTCTAAATAACAACAAGCACTGCCACTTTTTTCAGATTTGTGTTTAAACTTAAAAGGAAAATTCAAAATGACGCACGTCTTTGAAAGAATAGTTCAAACGTAACTGAATATATAATAAAATGAAATAGAAAAAAGATTATTGTGACTCTTTTACTTACAATTTTGGCCACTTTGCCACATTTCCTCAGCGTCTGCACGGCAAAGGAGTGGACGGCGCCGTCCATGGGGATGGCGTTCACCTGCACCACTCGGTCTTTCTCACTGAACACAAACACATCGACATCATAAAGTTACACGCATTTGACGCAGTTTTTCTACTTTAATATCATGTCAGGCATTAAAATGATACTTTAACTTTTCTTTTTAATAACTAAAATTAATATTATATTAGGGGCTGAACTCGTCTGGAACTACAAATGTGTAAAAGACGATCAAAATATTGCACTTTTTTGATTGATTCAGTCACAAATGTTGCTTTTAGGGAACTTTTATGAACGTGTTCATGTGACTTAAGTGTCATATGACAGAATTTAGTGATAGTTTTGTGGGAAAAAGTATGATTTTATGGTCTTTTCAATGTCAAATACACAAAGATATTAAGCAGAAATACACTTTATCACCACATAAACGCAATTAAGCTATAATAAATAACCACAGATATACTTAAGACTATAAAACATTAAAATATCCCATGGATGACCTCAGTTATTCACTGCGGAATAACTGGATAAATTATTTGGTTCCACACTTTTCACTTACACGAGAAATGATTTTTAACAGAGGAATCAGAGAATAATAATATAATAAACGAGTACGTACAATAGGAGTCCGTCGGCCGGTCCTCCCTGCAGGACGTCGGACACCACGATGGACGTCTCGCCGGTGTCGTCGTTGGGATTGTCCCGCCCTCCCGACACGGCGATGCCGAAGCCCATCTTTGGATCCTGAGAACAACAAAAACAAAAAATAACAACATTATCATGTGTCAAATATTGAAATATTAACATTTAAATAATATTTTTTGGGAAATATTGGTTAAAATTTTGGGGGAAAAAGCAGGTTTTTGTGTGTGTGTGTGTGTGTGAGATAAAGAGCCCATAATCCCTCTGTAATTGTAATTTCAGTTGTGTATGACCGAGCGTGCGTCTTCCAGTCTGTGATTAACGACGGTTCTAATCCCCGTCTTCAAATTTCAAGTGTGTTTTAGTGGAATATTTTCGACATAAATTAACTTAATTCAGCCTTTTTTGTTTTTCAAACTTTCTCCGACAGCTTAAATCTTACATCTTTATTATAAACGTGTCCAGACTCTGGATGATTCTACCTGCCACTGTTCCAGTTTGTCCAGATGAGATTAGGACAGAGATTTGACGACTCTTTATCCCCTACTTTCCATCTGTACTTAAAAAAAATACAATATCCTCCTCTTCTCTCTCCGTGTGTGTGTGTGTGTGTGTGTGTGTGTGTGTAGCAGATGGTGACGGAGGCAGATGGAGTGAGAGATGGAAAACGCAGGCAGAAATACAGGGAAAATGTGACATATTTCAAATTAAATATATCCGTCAAATATAAATACTGCGTCACGTCGACAAAATCTCGTTTTTTAAAAAGTCCTGAGTCTACAGAAACGGATTTATATCCACATATGTGTCCTAAAAACTCAAAATATCCAGATATTATTCATAAAGACACATGGTCCAGCCTTGTGCTCAGGGTTCAGAGGTCACAAAAGGACGGTTTTTTTGCTCTAAATCTGCTTCGCGGCACAAAAAACAATGAGATTATCAACATCATAACCTGAGCTCAACTGCAGCAGCAGCAGACTACGCTAATTTACAGCTCAATATCTTTTTTTTTAAAAATCAACATAATTCAACATAAACTCCTGTTCTGCTGACCCTCGGTTTAATCCCGGACCAAAACAAACACTTTATTGTGATTATTTTTACATAATTATTGTTCAACATGATTATATTGTGTGATATTTATGCAGATATTTGAGAAACAAAGATGTTATATTTAATTAAAAATGATATTTTGACGACTGTAGGGGGGGGCGTGGCCTCAATAGGCCTTGATAATTAACTGTATTAGCATTAAATCATTCAATTTGATTGTTTCTAGCCAAAGATTATGACATAACAAATTATTGACAGATTATATTTAACTTCACAACCTTCAGTTTGGAAGATTTCCAGGTAATTCCTGTGGAAAGTTTACAATTTTGAGGAATCCCTGGGATTTTGCAGCCCGAGTCTTTTAATAAAAAGGTGTACGGATCAGGTGATAATTAGACGCATGTAGGGGGGCGTGGCCTCAATAGGCCCTGATAATTAACTGTATTAGCATTAAATCATTAAATACGATCGTTTCTAGGCAAAGATTATGACAGGATACATTATTTACAAACTATATTTAACTTCACAACCTTCAATTTGGAAGATTTCCTGGTAATCCCAATGGAAAGTTTATAATTTTGAGGAATACCCTGGGATTTTGCAGCCCGAGTCTTTCAATAAAAAGGTGTACGGATCAGGTGATAATTAGACGCATGAAGGGGGGCGTGGCCTCAATAGGCCTTGATAATTAACTTTATTAGCATTAAATATGATTGTTTCTAGCCAAAGATTATGACATAACACATTATATTTAACTTCACAACCTTTAAAATGGAAGATTTCCAGGTAATTCCTGTGGAAAGTTTACAATTTTGAGGAATCCCTGGGATTCTGCAGCCCGTATTTTGACGCATTTGGCCTCAATAGCCTTGATAATTAACTTTATTAGCATTAAATCATTAAATACGATTGTTTCTAGCCAAAGATTGTGATACAATACGTTAAATTTTTAAGATTTCCAGGTAACTCCCATGAAAAGTTTCCCATTTTGAGGAATATCTGGGATTCTGCAGCCCGTTAGTCTTTTAATAAAAAAGGTTTTTTGTTGCGTTTGTGTGCAGATGGACTCACCCTGTGCAGGGTCACCGTGTACTGCTCCCACACCGTTTCCTCCATGACGGGGTTCTGTGGAAACAGAAAACACACACACACTCAGCTCAGCTCAGAGAAAAACAGACAGGTTTCGTTTTACCGAGCGAGATAAATCATGTACGACGTGATGCAACGAGCGAACTCGTCGTGACGCCGCTGACGTTATGCGACCGGGACGCGGTACGGGTCCGGACTGAGCCGAGGACACGACGCGTCTGACACGGAAACCTCAGAGGAACCCATCAAACTTTGATGAGAGGACACTTCAACAGACACTCTCTTCCTTTTAAAGGGCACGTAGGAATAATTCAGGGGAGAAAACACATCGTCAGACCAAGCAGAGGTCACAGAGGTCAAAATTAAACCGCTCTGCGTCGCTCCCTCGACTGGAAAAATTACAACTTTTACGAAAAACTTAACCTCATACAATGACGCGAAAAATTAGTCAAAGTGAGTAAATTCAAATATACAAAAATTTGTGTGTTCACTGTTACCGTAGCATTATTCGTCAAATATTCAATATATTTATTGTAATACTATTATTGTAAACTCTGGCGAAACAGCAGCTAACGGGATGCATTCAACAAACCTCGTAAATGTCATCGCTTCTATAAACACCGCTCAGTAAATGTTTGCCACTGCTGCCACCTTGTGGTAATCGATGCGCCACAAATTAGGTCAAACAATGGAGTAGAAATAGTTGTTAGATATACTTTTTATACTCTGGAAAATATCAGCAACTCCGCAACAACTAGTCGTCAAGATTAAGTTAAGTTTTGTTGCCTTAAAGTCAAAAAAGTTACTCAAATTTACAGCAAAACAGTGACAAAAGGAAAAATGTATGAATAAGTGAAGCTGAAAAGTTTTCAAATCGGTCAATATTGACATATTATTGCGATAAACGCAAATTAAAGATTAAAATGACAGATAGATTTTCTTTCGCTATCGAGAAAACAGTATATAAAAAAAAAATACAATAGGAGAAACAAAATTGCACTTTACGATTTTTTAAAATTAGCATGACAAATAAAACTATTGACGTTTTCGGTCCACTAGATAGTGCTCACTCTCTCGCGAGTACATCGCAATATACGATTTCACAAATACAATGTCGTAATATTAACATATCGTGGCGTGTCCCGCATATACGGATACCACTTTTACGAGATTCCCAAACAAAATAAAATAAATTTCAGTCCCGCAGGGGAAAATCCTTCTCTGAATTTAACTCGTCCTCTGTTAGAAACCTTCCTAAAATTAGGAGCGGCGCCCGGGGAGTAATGGGGGTTGGGTACCTCAGCCCTTTGATGACCTAGTGGGGACCCGACCTGGCAACCCCGCGGTTACAAGCCAAGTTCCCTTTCCACAAAGCCAAACTCGACGAACTAAACTTTAAAGACAGTTGACAGATGATCCAAAAACTGATCTGATCCAAACGCTCACTCGGCGAGCGCAGATCTGCAGCTCGACCCGACACCAGAACCACACTCACGAGTCCCTGCAGGATACGGATGGTCTTGACGGCGTGAGCCCACTTCCTGTGCAGACTGAGGACGGTCTTCATCGCTGAGGTTTTTCGCTCTTCGACGCTTCGTTCACTGTTCACTGCCGGTGGTGTCGGAGCAGACTGATGTGCACCACAGCAGCAGCAGCAGCAGCAGCAGCCTCCTCCTGCTCCATGACCACATCTGCTCCAACCACCACCACCCGCAGCTCACTCCCTCTCTACATCTGCTCGCTCACCCGCCCGTGCTTGACGTAAGCGGGGATGTGCTGTCCTACATTCAGCGCAAATCCCACTGTCTGCAGTGTAAACATCAGAGGCGCGCTGTGATTAAACCGCGGCCGTTGTTGTTCATCCTCAAACGCGAGCGCACACGTGCTTGTGCTCCATCATCGATCCCCACGTCTTCAGGTTTTTGGAGTCTGGTTCAGGCAGAGACTTCTTCAGAAACAAACAGTCAAACTGATTAAAAAGACGCTCTTTAAAACCATCAAAGAGAGTCCTGGAGAACACTTTGAACCCTGCAGGTGTTTCTTCAGAGCATCTTCAGATCGTATTATTCACATATTTGCTCTTAAAAAGTTTTCCGTAAACGCCGTCTTGGTTCAACAGATGTGGTTCGGTCCATAAAATGCCAGAAAATATTAAAGAGGACCGAGACCGGATGTTCAAATTAACGCTGTTTTTTAGTGTGTATCTGCCGTCATTACCTTGTTTACGAAGCCCTGAAGGTTCTACACATACAGTTCAGTCACTGCTGAGAACGCTGTGTTTTATTGTAATCTCGGGCTCAGCGAGATCTCAGAAAAAACCCGGTCCGGTGACGTAAACACCGGTTCTCCGGAACAGCAGATCGTTCTGCTCCGGGCACTAGTCCGGGCACACCCGGTTGCGTACATTGAACCGCAGAAGAAGAATAACGTCCGTTGTGGAGGTGTTTCGCGAGCGACAGTGTCTACTGACTCTGGGTCTGACTCCGGGTCAAAGGTCGTCAAAGGGACTGCGGCAGGGAGTCGTGACGAAGCTATTTTTGAACATTGTTAAAATGTTTTGATAATGAGTAGCAGTGCATCCACGGTTCCAGAGAGCTGGTGTGCTGAATAGTATTGGCCAATCACAAGTCTTCTGTCTTCTGGGGGTCAGAGTTCACTCTGAAATCTCGCAGCTCAGGAACAGCGTCAGAAAAGAGGATTTCTATCGGCTCGTTTACAGCAACTAGGAGGTTTTTGACCATAAAAACAAGTTAATGTATGTAAGTAGACCTCCATAACTCACATATATGTGCAACAGGACCACTCTAGGTCCGCTTTAACATTTCCCAAACGTGCAAATGACGACGTCCTCAAACGTCTTGTTTTTGTCCACAAACCAAAAATGTCTTTGTTATATCAAGGAGCAAAGACAAAGTGGTAGAGCGAGTCAACACAAAGGTTCAATTCCCCAGCTCTCTACATCCCGACTTGTCTTTTAGGAAATACACTTAACCCTACATTATGTGCTGCCAGTGTATAAAACATGTTTACTTGTTTGATGACTATTAATCATCATTATGCGACATATTTGCTGATTTTACTGTTATATTTTAAAGTGTACTTAAAGGCGCTGGCGGTAGGTGGCGCGACATGACGCCAAAACATGATTTCAAAACATAAACATGATTTGCAGTCTGCAAAATATATTTTTTAATGCAAATATTTTGTCTGTACTGTTGTTGTTGGTGAGTTCAGTTTGTTATATGAACATTATTCCTGAGTCTCTGTGACATATTAGGAGGATTTTATGGCCAGTTTATTACATAATGCACCTTTAACTATTGTTATATATGTAGTGGTAACAGAAACCTTGTACACGTATGCCCTCTGCTGGCCACACACCTGAATTACAACTGAGAACAACATGTACACATTACTTTAAAAAAATCAAAATAAAGCTATTGTAATTAATAAATTAGTCGTATTTAGGTCACATCGTACGAAAAGTGTCATTACAATTAACTATTACTGGAGCTAAAGAAGATAATAAACGATCATTTACGCCACAAAACATTTAAAATAAATGTTTAAACAACTGGGATTTATACTTTAACTTAAACCAGACAAGTATTCCAGTTAAAGTTGATGTGTTTATGTTTTTTCCGGACGTAACAACGACATTTTATTAGCTTTATTTAGCTAACTCTGGTGTTAGCCGGAGAGCAGGAGCAGGTGTAGCAGGATGCTCCAGCGAAACTACACGCAAACAAACACCGTTAATATCTACCGTTAGGCGTTTATTTTATATCGTTTATGGTCAAATGTGTAGGTTATAGTTTGTACTTACAGTGAAATAGTGCGTGTTATATGCTCTGCTCACAGAGAGCAAACCTCCTCCGTTCTCTGGCATCACGCACTTTTGAACTTTTATCCCGGACTAAGTCCCCCCCCCGCCCGGCGGGATTTTACACCGATTTACACGCGTTCCAGTCCAACGTTTACGTGGAAATAAAACAAACCGACATCTAAACGACGTAAAAGTCGCGTCCCCGTTGCGTTAAATGATAAAATATCCGTAATAAAAACATTAAAAAGTAGTAGACTGAGGGCAGAAAGCAGCGCCGACTACTCCCTCAGTTTGTCTCAGACTGTACCAACTCAGCGAGAAACGGAGGGGGAGGTGATTTTGATTTATTTACATTTGTGAGAAAGCAAAGCGGGTGGAGAAAAAAAAAATCATATCATAACCGTTAACTTACTTGAATAAAACGATTAAAACAGTCTTAGTTAACATTAAAAATAAACCGCTAACATGAGAGAATAAACGTACAGGGCAGCGTTTACCCCACCCCCCTGTGTGGATGCCGGGATGGTTCAGTCCAGAATTCCCATTGATTTTTTTTTCTCGTGAACCTGCTGTGACGCTGCAGACAACAACAACAGATTCAAACCGACAACTTTCTGCACAATAAGTGACAAAATGTAGGAAATTCACTCATCTATACACGGGGGAATCAATTTAAAGCTAATGTAGAGTTTAAAAACATATTTTAGACCAACAAGAAGGGCAAAACAAAGCTGTTTTGTGTCTGAAATACATACTAATAAAGAAAAAAACTATTATTTTGTGATATATTGTGATTTGATTTACAAATACACAATTATTTTTCATCACAAATGACGAAAAACCCATTAAAACCGATTAATATCTCATTTGGTCATCCTATGTTGGGAGTTTGGGAGGTTATTCCGACTTTCCCGAACAACAAATCCGACTTGAGAGGGCGTTTCAGTTTAAGGAAATTCCGACTTTAAAACCAAAACAGTGAGGAAAAACTCTCCCCGCTTTGCGAAGAAGGAAAAACTCTTCATGTAACTGCTACCAAACAACTAGAAATGGTCAAAAATCATCATTATATGAAGTACATGTAGTACAAATAAACAATTACATTTCATGTTAATATATATGTATATTTTTTCTCTTGGCTGCTAATGTTGTTTTCTCTTGAAGGGATTAATAAAGTCCACACAAGTATGTGCTAATCCGTAAACTGTGGAGGAAAATGTCAACGCTCTTATACTCGAGCAGCTCAAAGCAAAAGGTGTAGAAAAAGTAGACAAACAACATTCACCTATTGTTGTTTTGTTGTGTGTGTGTGTAACACGGTCCACTCTGACCATTTAAGCCTCTGCTCTTTTAAAATCTGCACAAAACAAATCAGATAAAAGTGCTCAAAATGTCCACTTCGCCTAATTATCTGTGTTAAAGCACAGTTTAAACCACATTTATAGTCAACGTTATTGTTTGTAACACAGGTAAATATCCTTCATTTAAAGGAATAAAAGCTAATAGTAAGTGTATGTTTTAAGATCCTGTAATACAGATTATAAACAGTAGATTATATCTTATTTTACAGTGTATTTACAGTGTAGTAGAGGCCAGAGAAATAACCTGTGTGCAGCTTTATATTCACATATACTCTGCCATGTCTGGACATTAAGGGACAACCAGGAAGTTAAGGGGGAAAACATGGACATTAAGGGTAGAAATGACACTAAGGGATCAGAATTGAAAAAAGTCAGAATTGAAAAAAATCGTAACTGGAAAAAAAGTAAAATTGAAAAAAGTCAGAATTGAAATAAAAATTGTAACTGGAAAAAAAGTAAAATTGAAAAAAGTCAAAATTGAAAAAAAAAAAGCCGTAATTGAAAAAAGTTGGAATTGAAAAAAATTGTAACTGGAAAAAAGTTAAATTGTAAAAAGTCGTAATTGAAAAAAGTCATAATTGAAAAAAATCGTAACTGGAAAAAAGTAAAATTGTAAAAAGTCATAATTGAAAAAAGTCGTAATTGAAAAAAGTTGGAATTGAAAAAAATCGTCACTGGAAAAAAGTAAAATTGTAAAAAGTCATAATTGAAAAAAATCGTAACTGGGAAACACATGAAGAGTTATGGGGGGAAAGGACAGTAAGGAAAAACATTAAAAATGTATAATCCATATAAATTATCCACTATTTTAAATAATGACAGAACGTGTTCTGAGGCCAAAAAAAACAAAAAACAGAAACTTTGTTTTCACATCATTGATTTTTTTTTTTTTAAAGTGTTGAAAGTTTGAGTGAAAAACGAGGACAGGTCATTAAAAGAGGTCGAACCTGCTCAATTCAAACAGCTTCACTGGCCTCAATAATCTGTGAGCAACAATGTCGTTAAAACAATGGAGGAGGAGGAGGAGGAGGAGGAGGAGGAGGAGGAGGAGGAGGAGGTCACTACAGCGTTGGAAACAGGAAAGAACTGTGGGAAACAATGAGTTCCTTCAATCAGTGAAGAATAACAATGTTTCAGGCTGAAGCTGCTTTGTTTACAAGCTCTCCACTATTTTAGGACTCAAACTCAAGGATCATCAAAGAGTTTCTATTGTGTACAAACGTGGACATCACCACCACCATCACCATCACCACGTGATTCGAGTTACAGGAAACACCCACGTCTTTTTAGGACGCTAAAGATATACGTCGTCGTGGAAACAACGTACCGTCTTAATGGCGGAGTAGCTGCGCGTCGAGAGGCGGCGGAGATACAAGTACTGGGCTTCTCTGGACCAGCAGAACCTGCGTCTACACTTGAGGAGGTCAGTGCTGGTCTGGTCTGAGCCCGGCTGGTCCCTGTGAGGACACGAGGACAGACACACACACACACACTTTAATGAATAACACTAACTACACACAAATATACACACAAGATTCACAAGTACGGAAGAAGATTAGGAGTGGAGGAATTTTAAAAATTAAGAGGAAGAAAAAAGTTGCAATTGAAAAAAAAATTCATAATTGAAAAGAAGAGGGAATTGAAAAAGTTGGACTTGAAAAAAGTCAGAATTGCAAAAAAGTTGGAATCGAAAAAAAATCGTAATTTAAAAAAGGTAAAAATTAAAATAAAAAGTTGGGCTTGAAAAAAAGTGAGAATTGAAAAAAGTTGGACTTGAAAAAAGTCAGAATTGAGAAAAAGTCAGAATTGAATTAAATCATAATTGGAAAAAAAGTCAGAATTGAAAAAATTCAGAATTGAAAAAAGTTGGAACTGAAAAAAAGTCAGAATTTAAAAAAGTTGGAATTTAAAAAAAATGTAATTTTAAAAAATTGTAATTTAAAAAAAAAAGTCAACATTTAAAAAAAGTTGGAATTTAAAAAAATCGTTATTTAAAAAAAAAAAATAGTCAAAATTGAAAAAAGTTGGACTGAAAAAAAGTCAGAATTGAAAAAAGTAAGAATTCTGAGGTTGAAAAACCATCCAAATTATGTGTGTGTGTGTGTGGGGGATCTTAATTCTGAGAAAATTTTAACTTAAAAAGTCAGAATTCACATTTGGATCAAATAAAAGTTGCGGAACGATTTCCAAAAGCTGCAAAAAGGCTAAAAAACAAATCTGCTTTGTGATTTTCTCCAGTAGAAAGTGAACATGTCAGGACCCAGGACCACACTGAGACCAGGTTTGACTGATTTCCAGAAGTCGACTATACAACTTAGTAAAGGCTGAAGGAGATAAAAAGTGATGATAATACAAATCATCTGCAGAACAACATTTCTGAACAACGTGTCTGAACATGTGGCTTCTTCAACACTGAGCTCAACTTCATGACCGTGAGTCACGAATGAAGATTTCTGTGAACCAGTAGAGTCAGAAATCTGAGGGAAAAATCGGAATTTTGATGAAAAAAAGGTCAGAAGTGAAAAAAAAAAAAAAATCAGAATTCTGCTTAAAAAAAATGATGATTCATACCCACACAAGAAAATGAGCACACATCTAAGATCTCATAACCCAAAGCCCCACAGGGCGGCCATTTTGGCTCAAACTGTCATTTTCTGCCGCCCAATTTTTTGGGCAATATTTTCAAACATGGTTTCTGAACAAACTCCTCCACCGGCGTTGTGGTCAACTTCTATTCTTACTCGGTACAAGACGAGGATCACGAGTTACTAAAAGCTTCACTTAATCTCACACTGTTTTGACACTAGGGGGCGCCGAAGTTTTCGCCGAATTCTGCCGACTCGTCAAAAAAACCACAAAAAACGTTATAACTTCAAGACGGAGGGTCCGATCACAACCGAACCGGCTACGAGTGACAACGAGAGCGGCTGCGACCGCCGCGCGCCGGCAGACTCACCCTGGCGGTCGCCACAGTCTCCTGCCTGGTGGCAGAAGCTCCCTCTTGTTCAGAGGGACGATGCCTATGGCCGCCTGCATGAGGGTGATGAACTTCTTAAACTTCATCCTCTAAAATCCTCCTCTTAGCGCAGAGAACGCCGCCGCCGCCGCACATCTTCTAACAAAGAAACGGCTTCTTCTTCGCCTTCGTGGACCTCCTCGTCATCATCGTCATCAGGTCTTCTCCACACCGAGGTTCCTCTGCGGATGCTACGACTTCTACGTCCCTTAACGTTGACGTCCAGATGTCCTTTTCCTGAGAGCGGGAGGACGAAAACAAAGAGCCACGCTCCTGCCAGGCGTGTGTGGAGATGATGATGATGATGATGATGATGATGATGATGATGATGATGATGATGATGATGATGACAGCGCGTCACTCTTACATAATTCTGGAGCTTCTCTCGCTCTCTCTGGACATTACACTAATGAAAAAGCAGCCTGTGCCATCACTGCTGCTGCTGCTGCTGCAGCCGCTGGGATAATTGTGGCACTAAGCCCCGACAGATCGTGAAAAAAAACGCTCCCCGCCCCCGAGCTCCGATAATCCCGTCCTCGCTGAGTCTTCTCACCGTTTACGCTCAGACAGAAACATAAACATCTACTTCTGCCTCGCACTCTCGCTCACTCTGAAACACCAGCGGCGTCGTCTGCGTTAGAAATATTGTAAAATATTGTGGTAAAATATGTCACTGCGGCACGATTTTGTGTCGTTTTTGTTTCCCTTTGACTTTCACTTGATTTTTACATAAAAATATGCATATTTTTGTTTGACTCATAACCTAACACCAAAAAAATATAGAAATCGGGAATAAAAAATTGTCAACATTCTGAATTAAATCAGAATTCTAAAAGGGAAAAGTCAGAATGTTGAGGAAAAAAAGCAAGATATCTGAGAAAAAACATCAGAACTGGGCTAAAAATGTCAAAATTCTGAAATGAATCAGAATTCTAAAGGGAAATAGCAAGAAAGCTGAAAAAAACATCAGAATTTGGGCTTAAAATTTCAAAATTCTGAAATGAATCATAATTCTAAAGGAAAAGTCAGAATTCTGAGGGAAAAAGCAAGAAATCTGAGAAAAAACATCAGAATTTGGGCTAAAAATGTCAAAATTCTGAAATGAATCAAAATTCTAAAGGAAAAAGTCAGAATTTTGTGGGGAAAAAAGCAAGAAATCTGAGAAAAAAATATCAGAATTTGGGGAAAAAAATAAAATAAAATTCTGGATTTAATCAGAATCCTAAGTGAAAAACTCAGAATTTTGACTAAAACTAGGGTTGTAAAATTATTAATAAATAAATAAATAAAATTGGGGAAAATTTCAAAAATTCACAAACTAAAGTTCTCAATCCCACGGAAAGTTTCTGGAAATTTACCAGGGAATTGTAAAACAAAAAGTTACTTCAAAAATACCAATAATATATATTTTTTTTCCAGGTACATTTCAATTCTTCAAATTCAAATTCAAGGACCAATTCTGTCAAATACCAGGACCGAATTCGCTGTCACAGTTTAAGATTTCCGATTTTCAAACTCTTTACAAGGACCTTGAAAAACATTTTTTATCTTCAGTTTGAGGCGTTTGTGTGCAAACGCAGGACTTTGTTACTCAGATTATTTCACTGCTGACTTTGTTTTCCTGTAACTTGACTCCCGTGTCACACAGGATGTGATTCACGACGTCCAGGTCACACAAACTGAAGAAACATCTGTCTGCCGGTTAATCTCACCACAGATTTCAGATTACAAACTAAATAAAAAACAATGTTTCATTAATTAAAAACAACATTCCTTATTAAAAAAAAAAGCTCCTTCCACTCATGTGAACTCCAGATTATGCACACGACACCACTCGTCATCCTCGAGTCACCAGCTGACATAAACGACGTGAATTAAAATAAATAAATATATATATATATATATAATCTGTGCTCGCTGCCAGCCGATGCAAATTCTGGACAGGATTTATTCTGCAGCAGCAGCAGCAGCTTGGATGTCTGGGATTACGGCAGCTGAGGGTCGTGTTGCAGATGTCACCGAGCGACAGAAAAATCCCTCCTCGCTCCGAGGGGGCGGACGAAAAAATACCGGGAATAAAAATAACGCGGCTATTTTTAAAAGACGGCTGTGTGACGACAACACAAACAAAGACTGAAGATTAAGAAAGTGGTGAAAAGACCAGATTATTAATCTGTGTGGCATCAAGGTGACCTGGTGATAAAAGTTCTTTCAGTGAAACATGGGAGTAAAATTTTTAATGATTTGTTTTTTATTATTATTTTATTGAAATCACGATGGAAACGTTAAATTAGTGTTCAGATATCACGATATTTGAATCACCATGCGATATAATCACGATATTTAAGTCACGATAAGATATCATCACGATATTTAAATCACGATACGATATTATCACGATATTTAAGTCACGATAAGATATCATCACGATATTTAAATCACGATATCCAAGTCACGATACAGTATTATCACGATAAGATATTATCACGATATTTGAATCACGATATCCAAGTCACGATAACATATTATCACAATATTTAGACCACGATATCCAAGTCACGATACAATATCATCACGATATTTAAGTCACGATAAGATATTATCACGATATTTAAGTCACGATATTTAAGTCACGATATTATCACGATATTTAAATCACGATAAGATATTATCACAATATTTAAATCACGATACAATATCATCACGATATTTAAATCACGATAAGATATTATCACGATATTTAAGTCACGATAAGATATTATCACGATATTTAAATCACGATAAGATATTATCACGATATTTAAATCACGATACGATACTATCACGATATTTAAGTCACTATAAGATATTATCACGACATTTAAACCACGATATCCAAGTCACAATAAGATGCTATCACGATATTTAGGACATAATACGATATCCAAGTCACAATACAATATTATCACGATATTTAAGTCACGATAAGATATTACCATGATATTTAAATCACAATACAATATCCTCACGATATTTAAATCACGATAAGATATTATCACGATATTTAAGTCACGATAAGATATTATCACGATATTTAAATCACGATAAGATATTATCACGATATTTAAGTCAAGCTAAGATATTATCACGATATTTAAGTCAAGCTAAGATATTATCACGATATCTAAGTAAATATGATACAATATCGCGAAATTTAAGTCAAGATAACAATTTTATTACAATATCCAAGTCACAATACTATTATTTTTGCAATATTTAAGTCACAACACTGCGAATACTGAGAATTTGCGATATCGTATAATGCGATATATTCACGCAACTACTCTGGTGAAAGTGAGAATTTGGCACCATCTAGTGGACTGAAACGTCAATTGTCATTTTTTTTGGTAATGCTAATCGACAAAAAGTTTCAACTTTATTCGTAACATCAACAAATACATCTTTTTAAACAACAACGATAGTTAGCATTTCAAATGTGATATATTATTACACAAAATATTGAGATATTTCTCTTTAACTTTAAGTCACTGAACTTATTTTAAAGATTTCATTCATGTATTCAAATCAAAAAGGCTAAAAATAAAAAAATCGATGAATTGAGCATTAAAATAGACGATTAATATATTGATACTTAATCATTGCGGTCCCATTTAAGTCGTTTTAATGAACATTTTAATCCATTTATTCGGTGAAACTACGATATTTTACACTGAAATAACAGCCAACATGACACACACACACACACACACACACACACACCCACACACAACTGTAACTGAGACACGGTTTTATCGTTTAAACTCGATAAAAAACCACCAAATAAAAGCGACAAACAACAACAAAGTGGATTAAAGTGATGAATAAACACACTTTGTGTTGGTTTGGTGAGGACAAAGACAGCCTCGCGCAGGTGTGGACACACACACACACACACACACACACACACACACACACACACACACACACACACACACACACACACAGTCCTAACATGGCAGACACGGACAGAAACTGACAGGAAGTGAGATTTAGAGATGATTTCACTCACCAGGTGAGAACTCTGCGTGTTTTTTCCTCTCTTTCGTCGCGTTCTCGTCACCACAGCAGCAGAGGAAACGTGAAACAAACACGGGATTTACGCGGAAAACACGGTTTTTCTCCGCGGATCTGTGAGGAAATCCTCAACGACGACCGTCTCTGCCGTCGTTTCCGGGTTCTTGCAGGTATGTGGGCGTGGTTTATGAGGCGCTCAGGTGTCGCTGCAGGAGGGCCGCTGCTCGTGACTCCTCCTAGCGGCGGGAGGCGGAGTCTGTGCCCTGCGGTGAATCAGCGTGAAACTGGAGCGTGACGTGACTCACCTTTATTTACGATGTGTCATTTGAAACGAACACGTGAATGTTGCGACAAAAATAAACGAATAAATCAATAAAATGATACATTATTGATCACAGGAAGTTAAAAAAACAACAACAAAAAAACAGTCAATTATTTATTTTTTTTACTAAATACAATTTTTTTTAATGTAATAAAATGAGAAACTAAGTGATTAAAAAAAAATTGTTAAATCAAAAATGACAAAACTCAAAAAATAAACAGATACATAAAAAGATAAATAATTGATAACAGGAAGTTTAAAAAAAAAACAACCTGACAATGATTTTTTTTAATAAATAAAATTAAAGAAACTCAGTGATAAAAAAATAAAAATGACAATAACATTTTTATAAATATTAAAAGTAGTTTTTAAAAAAATACAAATTATAAATATATTATATGTTTAATTATTCAACTCTTTATAGTTTATGTATATTTTGCTGTATTTACAATATTTGTATTTATATCTATATACACACATGCATATATATGTAAACAGAACGTACATTAATACATATAAATAATGAATAGTTTGTAATCAAATTCTTTATTTTGAATCCCCGTAAAAAATATATATTGGAATATTGGAATTTTCCTTAATCTGAATTTGAAAATATATAAAACATAGTAAAGAAACCCTCATATAGTTCATATAGTTATTATTCCATTATATATCAAATTTGATCAAAGGTAAAATTATATTTTTTTGATGATATTTTTGTCTTTATGTCCATTTATTTCAATGAAATCACTCAGAAAATCAGAGGAATTCCTCACCTGCCTCCTATAGAATGTGTAGAATATATTCACCGTGACTCGTTAAACCAGTTCAGCTTCAAACAGAAGGTTTCTTTGTTTGTTTCTTTGTTTGTTTCCTTGTTTGTTTCTTTGTTTACAGAGTGAAACATGACTCAGCACTGAGACACTGAACAAACAACAAACAACAAACAGCCACAGTGTCATGTGACCACTTCAGTGTGTGTGTTTGTGTGTGTATATGCAGATGAGCTCAACGTGTTCGTCTCTAATATCAAAACAATAGTCATTTTTTTTTACGTTTTTCTTATATAACAATAATATTGTAGTAATATAACGTAAAAAACAACAACACACTACTTTAAAATAGTGACATAATTCATGTTTTCTTTGGCCTAAAATCTTCTTATCATTCTAACTTTATTTTTTAAAACAAAATCCAGTTTTTTTTTTTTTACGAATGTGACAAAAATATAGAAAAACTATTCAAAATTAGCCCCCAAAAAATTAAATTAAAGCAAGTTAGTGATAAAAAATAGTGTTAAATCAATAAAAAAAAAAAAATATATATATTTTTAAAATTAATATTAAAAGTAATTTAGAAAATATAAATTATAAAGAAGTTCAAACATATTTATACGTTTGATTTATTCACTTCTTTATAGTATAAGGATAAAACAACCCATCACCACCGTCTATTTCCTTCTATTGTATGAGAAAAGTGTTACAACAGCGCCCTCCAGTGTCTTAATGTTGTATAACAGGATATTTCATGGCAATAAATTTCATTTATATGTTGTTTTTTATTAATATTATATATGTAATTGTACCTAATACTTATTAAAATACGTTATTAATAATAATATTATTAATAATAATGACACCAGGAACAACGTAAGGACTTTAAATATTAATTTATTTCACAGACTATAATACAGTCGTAGGCCTGTCAATCACAGCGCGGCGTAAACACGTCGACATTTTAAGGCAAAAGAGACAAAGAAAAGACGTCTTTTATCACGTTTTCTACACAGAAACAACAGAAACATCGACGAGAAGCTAAAAAGATTAAAAAAATATAAGATATCACGGCAGTTTAAAGCCTATTATACGACATCTCTACTGTACGTGAACACGTTTGAATTAAAAATACACAAAAGGCGGAGATTAAACCGATTTACGTGCCTTTAATATATTGGTGTGCACACTTGAAATCATGATGATAAGATTTAAGAACAAATGTCTACATAAATATGTGGAAAATATGCTTTTTATATATTATAATAATAATAATAATAATAATAATAATAAAAATAATAATAATAATTGAGTGTCTGTGCTCAGAGATCCAGCCGCTGAGGCTCAACATTTGTTTTTCTTATTAAATTAGCAGCAACGTTTACAAAAAAACAGGCAGATTATTAGTGTTTTAGGGGTTTTCGTCGTCACCGTGGAGACGAGAGACGTCGTCGTCACCGTGGAGACGGGAGGTCAAAGGTCAGACGTGTTCACTCGTACAGTCTCCTCACTGGAAAACAAGGCGGTTTTTTTTCCCACTTTAGGAAACAAAGCGTGAACAGACGAGGATGAATCGTGGACTGAAGGTAAAGACTAACTGTAAGTCTGTGATGTCTTAAGACAGAAGTTTGCTGCTTTTTCTCACTGTTAGACTCATATTATCTGACAGGAAACTCGTGTTTGTGTCACTTTGTAAACCGCTCCCTCCTCCACACCAAACCCCATAGAGCAGTGTTTCCCAACCCTGGTCCCCGGGGAAAGTGGCCATGCCATGTTTTAGATGTGGCCCCTCTCCAAAAAAACACCTGATTCAGATGAAACATTGCATTTTTGAAAATAAAATTAAACATAATGTTTTATTTTTATCTTTTTTCAAAGACAAAAGTTGAAACATTACATTTTTGGGAAAAAAATTGACAAAAGTTGAAATATACAATTTTTTGATTTTTTTTTTTTTACAAAAGTTGAAATATTACATTTTTGAAAATAAAACATAATGTTTTATTTTTATTTTAAAAAAAAACAAAAGTTGAAACATTAAATTTTTGGGATTTTTTTTTACAAAAGTTGAAATATAATTTTTTTTGAAAAAAATTGAAAAAAGTTGAAATATTAAATTATTGATTTTGTTTTACAAAACTTGAAACTAAAATTAAACATAATGTTTAATTTTTATTTTTTTAAAGACAAAAGTTGAAACATTAAATCTTTGGGAAAAAAATTGACAAAAGTTGAAATATAACAATTTTTTTTAAAAAAATGTCAAAAGTTGAAACATAAGCATTTTTGATTTTTTTTTTGAAAAAAGTTGAAATATACATTTTTTAGATTTTTTTTTTTACAAAAATTGAAAACTGATTTTTTTATTTTTTTTTTACAAATGTTGAAATACAACATTTTTTAAAAAATTGATCAAAGTTGAAAATTGAGTTTGATGATGAGCTGACAATTTATTTGAATCAGGTGTTTTTGGAGCAGGGCAACATCTAAAACATGGCATGGCCACGTTCCCTGAGGACCAGGGTTGGGAAAACACTGCCATGGAGAAAAGCTGCGATTTTGGTTTATTTGAACATCACAGCACACAGGAGATGTTGATCCACTGCTGCCTCCATCACTATGTTTAAATATCTTATTTAGTCAAATTCTGTGTTTGAAATCCTTCGTTCAGATATACCTCAGTGACACAACGTGACCACACGAGGCAGCAATGGACCAGCAGCTCCTGTGTTCCCTATGAGCTAGAATCACTGATTTTCTCTATGGGGTTTGGTGTGAGAGAGCGAGCGGTTTAAAAACGTCAGTTTCCTGTTGGAAATAGTTGTTTTACACAAAGAAAAAGTGTCAAACACATGTAATACATAATCTAAATGTATTTTATTTTATTTTTAAATGTAAATTGCATAAAACGAAGGTTTCTCACCAAGTAGACGTCCAGTTCGGAGTCTGACGGCAGAGGATCGTCCAGAGCGATGGTTGAGTTGGAGTCACGTCGGTCCTCACTGCAACACAGAAATACTGTTAAATGTAAAATATATGATTAATCGTCACTTTTTTAAAGATATAACCCCATCCTTATGTGAACCTCTCACTCTCCCTGCACCAAAAACCATAGAGAAAATCAGCGATTTTTGTTTAATTTTAGCATCACAGCAACACAGGAGTTGTTGATCCACTGCTGCCTCCGTCACTAAGTTTAAATTAGTTATTTTGTCAATTCGGCTTTTAAAAATTTAAAAAATTTGAATTTACTTTAGTGACACAAAGTGGCCACACGGGGGCAGCAGTGGAACAGCAGCTCCTGTGTCCCTGTGAGCTAAAAATCACTGATTTTCTCTATGGGGTTTTGGTGTGAGTGGTTTAGAAACTTCAGTTTCCTGTTGGAAAACTTTGTCTAACGGTTAAAGATAAAGACGTGAACATTTTTATTTATGACACGGTAGACGCGTGTTTCCTTTAAAGGGACAGTACGTAGATTCCGACCTGTTGTCTTGTTCTTGTTCCTCTTCGTTTGCGTCGGACGCAAAAGAAACGGCCGATCTGGGCAGAAGATCCGGTTGTTTTGAGGAACTGTAAACTGTGACAGAACAAACACAGGTCAGACACACACATTCACAAACACACAAACACTGTGTTTAAAACTCACAGTCTCCGTCCAGGTTGTCCAGACTTTGAGCTTTAATCTTCTTCTCGTCGTCGTCCTCGTCCTTCCTGTGCGGCGACAGAATCTCCTGAGAGGCCGACTTAGAGGCCGCGTACAGAGAGTTCCTCTTCCTCTTCGAAGACGCTCCTCTCAAAGCTGAGGGATAAAGTAAAAGACGATAGAGTAAAAGACGTAGAAACGCAGGAGTCACCTTAACGCGGGAGAAGACTTACTGTGAATCTTCTTGAAGACGGTGGAGCCCATGAACTTCAGGAACCGATCTGCGTAAAAACTGGGCCGGTGAACGGAAACGGTGTCCTGACGAAAAAACACCACAACAAAAAGAATTAGTCCCTAAACACACACACACACACACACACACCCACGCACGCACACAAATATACACACAAGATTCACAAGTACAGAATAAGATTAGGATTGGAGGAATTAAAAAAATTAAAGAGGAAAATTGAGGAAAAAGTTGTAATTGAAAAAAAAAGTTATAATTGAAAAGAAGTGGGAATTGGAAAAAAAAATCACAATTAAAAAAAGTTAAAATTGAAAAAAGTCAGAATTGGGAAAAAAATCGTCATTTAAAAAAAGTCTGAATTGAAAAAAGTTGGAATCGAAAAAAATAGCAATTTAAAAAAAAGTCAAAATTGAAAAAAGTAGGACTTGAATAAAGTCAGAATTGAAAAAAATCGTAAGTCAAAAAAAAGGTAAAAATTGTTGCCGCATACTGAGGACCAGCATTTCCACTTTATAAATCAACACAATTACAAATATCTACTTCATGAATGATTTCAATAAAGAACTACTGGGTGCAGTACCATAAACTGTCTGCAGGTGAACCAGGTTTTTGTACCAAATTGAGGACCAAAGAGTATAGATTGTTTACAACCTAAGGAAGTGATTTCAATGTAAACAAAGTGAGGACCGGTCAAAAATGTCCTCACTTCGTAAAAATGACCTCACTTTGTTGGTTAAAAACCCATCACTGGTCCTCAGTATGCCACAAGTACAAGAACACACACACACGCAGACTTTACTCACCCCGTCGTGCACGAGAGCTTTCCACGAGTGTTCCACCTTCTTAATGAACCTGGAAAATAAATAAATAATTAAATAAATAAATAAATGTGATCAATAAATAAAGGGCAACTAAACTAAATCACACGTGTCAAACTCGAGGCTCGGGGCCCAAATGTGGCCCGCCACCTCATTTTATGTGGCCCTGCGAGTGATTAATTGGTCTGTGCTTAAACAGGTCTGTGCTGCTTTTAAGGCGTGCGTTGATGACCATAAACGACTAAAATTTCCCACAATGCACGGCAATTGCGTTACCCGCAGAGTGACGGCATCCTGCCGCTAGATGGCAGCGCATCGTTGTATACGCAATCATGCGACGAGTGAAACTTGAACGAGTAATAAATACAGGAAGTTATTTAGCAATACGTTACGGAGTAGTTCATATTATATTTGGTTACATTTATTCTGTTTGACGGTTACATCTGGCCCTTTGAGGGGTGAATAATGCCAGGAAGATGGGCCGAGAGCTGAGAGGAGGACGAAGCGTGTACCTGTAGGACTGAAGGATGTCGATGATTCCTAAAAAGATCAGCAGGTTTTCGTCCTTGTGTTTGGCCGGGATTCCTCCCAATCTGAAAAAACAAAAACAAGTTAGCATGCTAGTTTAGCACACAAAAAATCACGATCTACGTCAATCAGCGGCTGCGGGTTTCCTCACGTGTCGTCGTCGTCGGCCACGGGTTCCGGATCCCTGACGTTGCCCTGGATGGACTCCAGCGCGGTGGAGTAGAGGACCTTCTGTCCTCGCCGGCTGTCGCAGCGACTCCCTCTGCTCAGAGGCTTCTGGTCCAGGACGTGGATCCCCAGCAGGAGACTGTAGTCCATGATCTTGAAGCTCTCCAGGACCTGATCAGGACAGGAACGAGCAGGGAAGACGGACGTCGTTAATCCTCAATCTTAATCCTCAATCTCAAAAATGTGCTCCCTCTAGTCCAAGTGCTGTCCCGATTCTCAGAAAAATTAAGGGATAGTTCGGAATTTTGGACATAAGACCTATTTTCCAACTCAGCCGGTGTTGATGGAGACGTTTTCAAGAAATGTCATTGAGTTCTTCAAGTTGCCGAGTTCGCCGATGCTATGGCTAGCGCAAGTCAATGGTACAAGTTAGCATGGCATTAAAAACACTCATATCGACTCCAAATCGATTGTAACGGCAGACTATCGATGTACATATCTGTGTTGATAGAATGTTTGAAATAAAACCAAACCTTGCAATTTGAAGGATTTATGTCTCAGCAGCAGCAGCAGCGGTGGACAGATTCCGCTGCTGCCGGAAGTATAGTGCTGAGAAAGTAGTTCCCTCAAAAATCCATGCGATGCAACGCTAGTTTTGTTTCAAATATTATTCTATCAACACAGATATGAACGTCGATAGTCCGCCGTTACAATCGATTTGCCTCGGGTGCACTGTGGAGTCGGTACGAGCGTTTTTAACGCCATGCTAACTTGTACCATTGACTTGCGCTAGCCATAGCATCAGCGAACTCCTCTGCAACTAGAAGAACTGAATTAAATGTCTTGAAAACGTCTCCAGACGTCTCCATCACACCGGCTGAAAATAGGTCTTATGTCCAAAATTCCACCCTTGGGAGCAGGGGCTACCCAGAATGCACTGCGTGTTTTGATTTCATATAACAAAGATGGCGGCCGAAAGCAGCGAAACGAGTACGCTACAAATGTAAGTGTTTTCTTTGTTAATAGAGATATAAAAATAACGAAAACTATTGTATTATCTTAGTTTAGGCCCAGATTACGGATTACCGACGTCATTGTTGCGTAACATTTTATTTTTTATTTTTTTTACGATCTTTCGTCAATAGCCAAGTGATCGTTTGCTACCGAGTATCATCTTATAACTAACTGACAACCTAATAACGGATCGTTATAAATAATCCTGACGTAAAAGCGTTCTTCTTCTTCTTCTTCTTTTTTGGAAGTTAACAGACTGGACGCAGCTTTCGGGTTATTCTGCCCCCTACAGTCTGAAGACGTATCTGCACTTAAGGGGCGTCCCAACCCTCAACACTTGGTTTTGAGGACCAGTTAAGATAGGAATTGGAATTGGCCCTTGATCTCAACGTGAGGTCTAATCCAGCAATATTCCCAAATTGCAACACTCACCAAAACTTTCCTTTAACAACAGAAAACAGAAAAGTCCCCGTTAATCCCAGACTAATCCTGAAACTGTAAACCTTCGAACCCTCTGACGTCACGTTGGTGATTTAATCCCTTCATCAAGAGGTTTCTCTGTTGTTGTTGTTGTTGTTTCAACGCTGATGAAATAACGGGTGGACGCTAACGCTAACACTAACAAGGTCTTTATTAAAGCTCAGGCCTGGACCAAGGAGCTCGGTGGGGTTTTTACGTAATCGTGGAGAAGTGGCGATCGACGGCTTAACCCACTGTTGCCTCACAGCAAGAGGACTGTGTGGAGTTTTTGGAGTTTGCTTGGGTTATACCAAGTCCAAAAACACCGGTGACCTCTAACCCTACAGTATGTCAGCTGGGATTAGTTCCAGATCCTCCGTGAACCCTCACATACCACGATAAAGTGGTAGATAGATAGATAGATAGATAGATAGATAGATAGATAGATAGATAGATAGATAGATAGATAGATAGATAGATAGATAGATAGATAGATAGATAGATAGATAGCTTGTAACCTAACTAGCATGCTAACTAGCAAGACAGATAGATAGGTTGATAGATAGCTTGTAAGCAAACTAACTAGCACACTAACTAGATAGATAGATAGATAGATAGATAGATAGATAGATAGATAGATAGATAGATAGATAGATAGATAGATAGATAGAAAGCCAACTAGCAAGATAGATAAGTTGATAGATAGCTTGTAACCTAACTAGCATGCTAACTAGCAAGAAAGATAGATAGGTTGATAGATAGCTTGTAAGCAAACTAACTAGCACACTAACTAGATAGATAGATAGATAGATAGATAGATAGATAGATAGATAGATAGATAGATAGATAGAAAGCTAACTAGCCAGACAGATAGATACGTTGATAGATAGCTTGTAACCTAACTAGCATGCTAACTAGCAAGACAGATAGATAAGTTGATAGATAACTTGTAAGCAAACTAACTAGCACACTAACTAGATAGATAGATAGATAGATAGATAGATAGATAGATAGATAGATAGATAGATAGATAGATAGATAGATAGATAGATAGATAGATAGATAGATAGATAGATAGCTTGTAACCTAACTAGCAAGACAGATAGAGAAATTGATGGATAGCTTGTAAGCAAACTAACTAGCACACAAGATAGATACTTTGCACCAATTAGTACTTACTTTTTAAAATAAAACTGCCCACCAGATAATCTGAATAATCTGGCAGTTACTGTTAGCATAGCAGCTAGGTACCCCGAGTAGCAAGCTAACGCAGTTTCGTAAAACACCATAGCAACGTCATGTAAACAGACGCGAGGAGGGTGGCGCTATTTGTACTAAGCACACAAAAGTACAACTGAAACACAATATAATAGCATATAGCAGATAGCAACGCATCGGCAACGCAACAGAAGATAGCAGGGCAATAGCTATCTATGAGGTAAGCATAGCCCACTCATCCAACAGCAGCTAACAGTAGTAGTAGTAGTAATTATGGTATTGTTGATCCAATAGCAGCTAACATGGCAGAAGCGACTAAAACTATCAACAGCTAACAGCAGTAGTGGTAGTAGCAGTAGCAGCAGTTGCAGTAGTAGTAATAGTAGTACTAGCAGCAGTAGTATTTGTGGTACTGTTGATCTAATAGCAGCTAACATGGCAGAAGCTGGTTAGGAAAAGACCTTAAAGACCTTGTAAGAAATGTACCAACAGGTGTTTCGAATGCCATTTCTCTGCTGCCCAAGCTAACCACCCGCTAGCTTCAGCCTCCTGTATACATTTTTAATGCCAACATCGCAGTGTAAATAGATGTTTTGACTCACGCGACAGTCCCTCTGCAGCGTCTTCATCAGGGCGTTGTACGTGTCGCCGTCGAAGAACAGGCCCTCGTGCATCTCCTGGAAGTCCAGGTCCTTGAACGTGGGCGAGGACTTGACGCGCTCCTTGCGCGAGGCGCGGCGCTTGTACGAGGACCCCTTCAGGTCATACTTGTAGTGCATGTTCATGGCGCGCGGCAGCACGTTGTTCATCACCACCACGCGGACGGTGGCGCCGCCGCACTGGATGCAGTACAGGCCGTAGAACTTGGGCAGCAGCGTCCGCGGGTTCTGGTTCAGATTCTACGATAAAAAAAAGACAAAGTCAAGTAAAATCTTTTTTTTTTAATTTTTGACATATATATATATAACATTTTTTTTGGGTGTGTTTACATCCATGAAAAATACTAGCTAGCAAGCTATTAAATCTATGGATATATGTTTGAAGTTGATAAGAAGACGGAGCATCAGTTTAAAGTTGCTATGCAAGGTTTTAACCACTTGGAGTGCTATGGAGCAATTTCCTCACACACTATATATATATGTGTATATAAATATACATATACAGTATATACCTAAAACTTGTCTATTGTCAACATATTTTATTTACTGTAATTGAATCTGAATTTTCGAGTATGCAGATGATATATGAATATATGTTACTAACAATAAAAAATATTCTGTATATATATATATATGTATATATATGTATGTACATATATATTTCTAACAATTGTCTATTTTCAACATATTTTATTTACTGTAATTGAATCTGAATTTTCGAGTATGCAGATGATACATGAATATATGTTGCTAACAATTATCTACAATAAAAAATATTGTGTGTATATATATATATATATATATATATGTACATATAT
>NC_139802.1:44981226-45001226 GCF_963457635.1 Microchirus variegatus
TTGAATAACATGCACAAAATAAGGTTTTGACTGGAAATTGTTGGGTAACCAATTCAAAATGAGTCGTGTCGTAATTTAGAAGCTGGTGAGGAACAAGTTTTGGCTTCAACATGTGTATATTTTGAATTGTACTTCGATTTGAACGTTGTTTCTAGCTTTTAGCTCATTGTTAGCTTGTTGAAGGAACGCCCCTTCAACTCGTAAAAATGTCAACTTTTATCAAAAACCGGACCGCAGCAATACGTCATAGACTGAAAAAACAAAATGGCCGACAAACATAAAATAAAATAATATTCTTATAATGGTAACTCCAAAATGAAATAAGTTAATGCTAACATATGTTAGAAAATGATCTATGATGATAAATTGCTAACTGTGATAATATCTGTTATATTTACATTTAAATGTGTAATTTCTGTAATGTTGAGTCGTGACTCCCAAACATTGGTTCGGGGACCCACACATGGGTTGTGGAAGACTTTTTTTGGGTCCCCAAAGAAAGTTTTTCAAACTATTATAAATTAAAATTTCTGTGTTTCAAATAACATGCACAAAAATAAGGTTTTGACTGTTTTACTAAACATCTCCTGATAATTGTTGGGTAACCAATTCAAAAAGCATTGTGTCGCAATTTAAGGGGTTCAGAAGCTGGTGAGGAACAAGTTTTGGGCTTTGTTGTGATTTTGGGAAACAGTGCCACCCTGTGTTTGCTCTGTCTATTATTAAGGCTTTATTTACCTGCAAAATATTGGATTTTGAAGCTTGAAAATCCGCAAAAACTCTTTTCTCAAATTGTTGTTGTTGTTGGCCACAGGTATGGCGAAAAATGGCTTGATAGCGCCCCCTAAAGTCAGCCCCTGGTACCCATTTTTTCCAAATAGTACCAAATTCAGGTATTCTCTTTATTATGTCAAATTCCAACCGAAAAAGGCTATAGGAGCCATTTTCATAACCAGGCAGGAAGTCTTGGGGATCAATATTTTGCTTTATGTGAACAATTTAGATGATTTCAAATCTAATATTTCTATAAAAAATGGCAAAATGGCTTGATAGCCCCCACGAAAACAACAAAAAAATCTCCGTATTTTAGCGTTAGCACAGAAACATACTTACTGTACATACTGTACTGACACAAATGAAAACATCGACTTTAACGCAAAAAACCCTTCTAAATAAAGTCACCAAATACAAAAATAAACTAAATAAAATCAAATATGTTGTGAGGAAAGTGTGTGAACTTGACTAAAACTTTCCCTTAAACCATTATTTACATGCTTTTATGACTCGTTTGTCCTTTAAATCTCAGATTACCGGTTAAACTACAAATATATAACAATTAAACGTTTACTTCCTGTTTTCTTCTTCCTCTCTTGAATGAATTGACGTCTGCTCACCTTTTTATGATCCTTTGACACTTTGGCGCTTCTGCTTCCTCCGCCGCCGTTTGCCGTGGACGTGGACGAGGACATCGTCTGGACGCGGACGGACACTTTGGTTAAAGGGAAGTTCTGCAGAAAACCCGACTTCCCTTTTCCCTCTAAACGACAAACAGCCATGCAGACCAAGTCATTTACCTGGAATGGACTTCTTTTTTTCCTGCCGTTTACTCAAAGTTCATGTCGCCGATTGGCTGCTCCTGTAGAGAGATGAGGCACAGAGATGGTTTTTTCCACATTTGCATTTGTGTCAATGCAAAGCTGTTTTTGACGGATTTCTGGAGTCGCATTCAAATCCTCGCTTTAACTTACTGTACACAGGACGTCTGAGGGTTCGAGCCTCGTCCGCGTCGGTCTTTAACCTCGGCTTCACTCCACAAAACAACCTTTGTTCGTCATTAAGACGGATTAGCAAACCGTTACGTATGAAAATCCCCCCGTGTTTTATAACCGTGCGCTCGGCGCTCACTCCTGTGAAGCGGTGACTGGACGGAAACGAAAACATAATCTTGTTTTTTTCCAACTTGAAAATCACAGAATTCCACTAAAAGAACAGCCGTAAACGCAGCACAAACAAAGGAAAAACTGAACTGAAACGTTACTTTGCTAAAAGTTGCGAAGCCGGGGAAGCCATATTTTGGTCTAAACATTGTTAGCCATTGTTAGCAATAGCAATAGCAATAGCAATAATGCTCTATTTTGGTCACACAAACAGCGTAGCAACACGTCTACGGATAAACGTTAAACAGTACGACGCGTACGACTGATTTACTGTAACACAAACAAGACGCAAGTGACATTAATGCGGAAAAATACAGAAAATACAGAGTGTTTTTTACTATTTGACCTGAGCGGCAGCCATCTTGGAATCCTATGTCAGGGTTTGTGATTGGGTGAACGCACTACAATACTTCATGGAGTGAAAAAACAAAATGGCTGACAAACCCCTCCACAACTGCTAACGCCTTAGTAAATTAAGCTAACGCAAACTTAAGTTCCCTTCATATAACTTGCCAACTTTGATTTGAACCTTGTGTCTAGCTTTTAGCTTTTTAGTTAGCTTGTTGAAGGAACGCCCCTTCAACTCGTAAAAATTTCAACTTTTATGAAAAACCGGAACGCAGCAATACGTCATGGACTGAAAAAAAAAATGGCCGACAAACTTAAAAGAAAATAATATACCAAAAACAAAATGGCTGACAAACCCCTCCACAACTGATAACGCCTAAATAAATTAAGCTAACGCAAACTTAAGTTCCCTTCATATAACTTGCTAACTTTGATTTGAACATTGTGTCTAGCTTTTAGCTTTTTAGTTAGCTTGTTGAAGGAACGCCCCTTCAACTCGTAAAATTACAACTTTTATCAACAACTGGAACGCACCAATACTTCATGGACTGAAAAAACAAAATGGCCGACAAACATAAAAGAAAATAATATACTTATAATGTTAACTCCTAAATGAAATAAGTTAATGCTAACATAAGTTAGAAAATGATCTACGATCATATAACTTGCTAGCTGTGATTTGAACAGTTATAACACTTCTTAGCTTTTTAGCTAGTTTAGCTAGAATCCTTTCTGATTCCGACTTCTGGCAACAAACTGGAAACGCACCGATACAACTTCATGGACTGAACAAAACAAAATGGCCGACACACAAGAACCGCTAGCACCTAAATAAATTAAGCTAGCAAACTTAACTTAGCTTCATATCACTTGCTAACTTTGGTTTTAACTAATATATCGAGATATCTCTCGCACTTTGTATCCAAACTACGCTAAAGTTGGTAGCGCACACACTGGTGTCTTAACTCAGTCATTTGTCAACTCAGATTCCTTGAATTTATTTAAATATGACCAATTTAACTATGTTTAAAAAACGGTTTATCAGCCGTTATCTCTCTGCTCTGTCACGTCCTCTGAAGGTAAAATCCCCTGAAGATCGTCTTCAAACGCAGATCAAACCTGACGATTGTTTATATTCGGCTCAGCTTCGTGAGGATGTGGTTTTTGTGGTGATGATGATGATGATGATGAAGGTTTGAATCCGAGGCGTTGACAGAAAACAGATGAAGAAACGTCAACGTTTCTAAAACGTTCTAAAAACACACAGCGAGTGAAGTAACAGTAACGTGTTGTTATGACACTTTATATAAAGCTGTGGAGGAAAATACACTGTAAACATTAAAGTCTACATGTACATGATATTGTACATTTCTCAATATCGCAATTACAAAAGTGGCAAAAATTGAACACTGTAAAATATTTGACTGTAAATACTTTCACTGCATTATAGATAGTTTTCATTTACAGCAGATTACCGTGAAATACTGTAAAATGCTCCCATTTTATGCCATATGCCAGTTTTTTCTTCAATATTTTACTTATTTATTGTTATATTTTACTATAAATTATATAAAAGTAAGTGTGTAATACACTATAATATTTATAATATTCTGTATAGAGGTTGTTTTGTTTTTACTAGAGTGATTGATCAGTTATTTCCCTTCATAAATCCAGTATATTTTACTCTAACGTCATAGTATTTTACGCATCCAAATACTGTATTTTACTGTAAATTCAAAGTAATTGTGTTATGCAGTATATTGCCACGACTCAGTGATATTTTTCTATATATATATTATAGCTATTTTACTTTGTAAATACTGTATTTTACTGTAATTGTGAACGCAATCATGTGATACAGTATTCTACTGCGAATAAGTAACATTTTCCTGTATGGACGATGTTGTTTTGATGTGATTTTACTGTCATTTCATACTATTTTCCCTGTATAAATACTTTATTCTACTGTAAAATCACACAAACAGAGTAGTATTACCGTAGCAGTAACGCATGTAGTAATTCTGCAATAAAACAAAGTTAATTTTCAAAGTTAAAGCCTGCAAAGTATTGAATATGTCATTTATTGTGAAATATACTGTGAAATATCACGTAAAATATCTTGCCGCGTACCCATAACATTGATATTATCATATTTATACGACATTACGTTACTATAAATCTGTCATTTACAAATATTTACAGTATAAAAAACATATTTATGCTCTTAACTCAAATGAACTCACCTCTCAAAGACTCATATTTGATAAAGGAGCGAGATCAGGTTTAGCTGCTGACGCCGAATAAACCTGTTCACTGTCACGACTCACGCTGCTGCTGCTGCTGCAGTTTTTGCATGTATGTAAAAAACCAGGAGGATCTGTTTTATTAATTCACTCTCTGTGTGTGTGTGTGTGAGTGAAGGGAAGTGAAGGGAAGTGAAGTGAAGTGCAGTCATTTCCTCCTGTGATACAATCACCGGCTCATTCGTCTGAGGCCTGAGGATGAGCTCGAAACAGCCGCAAAACACCTGCCAGACGCTGGCTGGTGTTTATCAGCCTGGTTCTATGTGTGAATGTGAATATAATTTAAAAAATGTACAGGTTGCTTTTTTGTCAAATTGTCAATTTCCCCAATCCACAGTGGATTAAAGTGCTGCAGAGAATAAAAAAAATCAATAAAAGGGCTTAAAGGCAACTAAAAAAACAACTAAATTAAAATAAAAGAAATAAAACATGGGTAAAATACGATAAACCACAATAAAAACTAATAAACTGAAGTTAAAAATCGAGCTAATTTTCTCACAAACTCGAGTTGTGTAGAAATATGTCTGCTGTAAATATGTATAGCTGCGTTAGCTCCTTTTAGCGCCGTTAGCGTTAGCCTACAGTCGAACTGGATCGGTCTGTTTATTAAAGTAAAAAGAGCAGCGCTAGCAAATAACTAGCGTACCTGTTTAACTGCGTATGTGTGACCTCTGTTTTTAAAGTTTAGCGTTACTTAAGCGAGACTCATTTTAACAATCGGGGAGTCACGTCAACACGACGTCGCGCGCGTCTTTTTCCGGTCAGTCGTCATGGAAACGCTAAAAACACAATTTTTTTTATGTTTTGAAGCTGTAGCGTACGACGTAAACAAAGAAGAACGGAATTATGTACGCAAATCTGATACGTGAACCTAAGAAAAGGAAGGAGAGCGCTGTGTTTATATCTTTTTAATAGATAGATATCTAGCTTACGTTTGTGCTAGCTTATTTTGTAAGAAAACTGGGATAAATTTGTATTAGCTAGTTTATTTTGCTAAAAGTAGTATCGCTAGCTAGCTAGCTAGATACTGTAAATAGGGAGTTGTGTTTGCTCAACCTCATACGCCAAAATATTTGGTTCATTCCATACATTGGAGCTAACTTTGGAGCGTCCAGTTAGCCCTGTTAGCTGCATTAGCTCCTTTTAGCACCGTTAGCGCGCCTACAGTGGAACTGGAGCGGTCTGTTTATTAAAGGAAAAGAGCAGCGCTAGCAAATAACTAGCGTACCTGTGTTACTGCGTATGTGTGACCTCTGTTTTTAAAGTTTAGCGTTACTTAAGCGAGACTAATTTTAACAATCGGGAGTCACGTAAACACGACGTCGCGCGCGTCTTTTTCCGGTCAGTCGTCATGGAAACGCTAAAACCACAATTTTTTTATGTTTTGAAGCTGTAGCGTACGACGTAAACAAAGAAGAACGGATTTATGCACGCAAATCTGATACGTGAACCTATGAAAAGGAAGGAGAGCGCTGTGTTTATATCTTTTTAATAGATAGATATCTAGCTTATGTTTGTGCTAGCTTATTTTCTAAGAAAACTGGGATAAATTTGTATTAGCTAGTTTATTTTGCTAAAAGTAGTATCGCTAGCTAGCTAGCTAGATACTGTAAATAGGGAGTTGTGTTTGCTCAACCTCATATGCCAAAATATTTGGTTCAGTTCAATCGGTTCCAGTTAGCTCTGTTAGCTGCATTAGCTCCTTTTAGCACCGTTAGTGTGCCTACAGTGGAACTGGAGCGGTCTGTTTATTAAAGTAAAAAGAGCAGCGCTAGCAAATAACTAGCGTACCTGTGTTACTGCGTATGTGTGACCTCTGTTTTTAAAGTTTAGCGTTACTTAAGCGAGACTAATTTTAACAATCGGGAGTCACGTCAACACGACGTCGCGCGCGTCTTTTTCCAGACAGTCGTCATGGAAACGCTAAAAACACAATTTTTTTATGTTTTGAAGCTGTAGCTTACGACGTAAACAAAGAAGAACGGATTTATGTAGGCAAATCTGATACGTGAACCTATAAAAAGGAAGGAGAGCGCTGTGTTTATATCTTTTTAATAGATAGATATCTAGCTTACGTTTGTGCTAGCTTATTTTGTAAGAAAACTGGGATAAATTTGTATTAGCTAGTTTATTTTGCTAAAAGTAGTATCGCTAGCTAGCTAGCTAGATACTGTAAATAGGGAGTTGTGTTTGCTCAACCTCATACGCCAAAATATTTGGTTCAGTTCAATCGGTTCCAGTTAGCTCTGTTAGCTGCATTAGCTCCTTTTAGCACCGTTAGTGTGCCTACAGTGGAACTGGATCGGTCTGTTTATTAAAGTAAAAAGAGCAGCGCTAGCAAATAACTAGCGTACCTGTGTTACTGCGTATGTGTGACCTCTGTTTTTAAAGGTTAGCGTTACTTAAGCGAGACTCATTTTAACAATCGGGGAGTCACGTCAACACGACGTCGCGCGCGTCTTTTTCCGGTCAGTCGTCATGGAAACGCTAAAAACACAATTTTTTTTATGTTTTGAAGCTGTAGCGTACGACGTAAACAAAGAAGAACGGATTTCTGTACGCAAATCTGATACGTGAACCTAAGAAAAGGAAGGAGAGCGCTGTGTTTATATCTTTTTTAATAGATAGATATCTAGCTTACGTTTGTGCTAGCTTATTTTGTAAGAAAACTGGGATAAATTTGTATTAGCTAGTTTATTTTGCTAAAAGTAGTATCGCTAGCCAGCTAGCTAGATACTGTACATAGGGAGTTGTGTTTGATCAACCTCATACGCCAAAATATTTGGTTCATTCCATACATTGGAGCTAACTTTGGAGCGTCCAGTTAGCTCTGTTAGCTGCATTAGCTCCTTTTAGCACCGTTAGCGCGCCTACAGTGGAACTGGAGCGGTCTGTTTATTAAAAGAAAAGAGCACCGCTAACAAATAACTAGCGTACCTGTGTACTGCGTATGTGCGCCTCTGTGTCATTTCTGAATGAACAATTTAAAAATATTTGAGCAGAAACGCAAAAAATGTAATCCGTGAACTTTGTTTTGTTACTTCCCGGTTTGATTCACTGCGCAAACCGGACGTCGACATCGCACAACGTTCCCCCCGCTTAGACGCAAATATTACGACGATAATCTCCTGCGGCGACCCAGGCTTACAGTTTTATGCGCCACCTACTGGTTGTTTCAGAGAACTGACTCGTCATATTCACGTCACAAAAGTTCATGTAAAAAACACACAAACGATACGACACGATAAACCTTTATTGTCCCACAACGGGGAAATTCCCGTGCTTTTTTAAAAAAAAGAAAAATTCGTATTTTTGTAAAATTTGCGACAAATTTGCGATATATTCCGATACAGTTGGCTCCGCCCCTCAGTAACAAAGTTGACCCGAAAGACGCCGCCCACTTACCTGAACAGACATGGCGACAAACAGGCGAAACGTGGATCCGACGATACGCCGACGATGTGACCGTGTTTGTGAGAGAGTGACAAATAAAGTGAGTGAGAGAGAGAGAGAGAGAGAGAGAGAGAGAGAGAGAGCAGCTGCATCATCACCACTTCCTGTCTCTCTCTCTCTCTCTCTCTCTCTCTCTCTCTCTACCTGTTACATTGTTACTGCACCTGTGAGTCACACTGAGTTATCGTCAGTGATGGGAAACTGTTTTTTTTTGGGGAAACATTCTGACTGAATCGATAACTGACCCTGAGAATAAAAAATATAATAGTCTTATATCCTTTTTTTTTAAAGCACAATCTATAGGTAATCTGATTAAAAAGTGGTTTCACTATAAAAGTTTTTTTTCACTATATAAACACACCTGAGCAAAAAATGTTTTAAAATCGGATTGAATTTGTCAAGTGTGGAAATATTGGAAATTTTTTGTTTTTTATGAATATTTTTGTGTTTATTTTGTGACGTCTGCACAATTATCACGTTTCCCAGAGTCCTTGTGGAGCTGCCGTTTGTCTCTGTCCTGTAGGGGGCGCACGGTCTCTTCTCTGTGTGTTAATAATGTTCCTGTTTCCTCTTTGCAACTTCACATTTTTCACTTTTCTTCCGTCTCTTTGTTCTCTTTAACTTCCTCGTTATTCTCATTCTTTATTATTATTGTTAGTATTATTATTATTTACTTACTTTCGTCTTTGTTTGTCGTCTTTTGTCGTCTCACTGGGACAGAGTTCACGTTGCTGGAGGTTTGTTTTGGGAACAGCAGAGTCAGACAGTTTGAGGTCATCAGATTATCAGCTGAAGAAAAAACACGTTTAAACCTTTGACACATTCACAGATTCTCTGGGTTTTAGGATCAGGATCAGGATCTGGATTCACTGATGAAGACAAAATCATCGTCTTTAAAGAGTTGAACTTTTCTGATTAAAGTTTGTAAAATGCTGAGTCAGCGTTTCCGACAATATCAAATCAATATCTGCCTTTTTAGTTGTTTTTTTCATTAGTTTTGGTCTTTTGTTTTAAAATTGACGAGTTTTTATGAGTTTATAACAGTGGTTTGTTTTATGTATTATTTTTAGTGTTAGTTTAAGTTATTTTTGTAATATGAAGGATTTGCCCGATGTAAACTTCACATGAACCCAAAAGTACATTTACAAAGATGAAAACTTAACACATTTTCACAACAATTTTTAGTCAGTTTTTATAAATACACAATTCAGTTTTTGTAAATGCTTAGTTTTAGTTTAGTTTTTTTTGAAAAATTATTTTTAGTGTAAGTTTAAGTTGTTTTTTTGTAGAATTTGCCCGGCGTAAACTTCACATGAACCCAAAAGTACATTTATAAAGATGAAAACTTGCACATTTTCACAACAATTTTTAGTCAGTTTTTATAAATACATGATTCAGTTTCAGTTAATTATCACTTTTATAATTTAGTTTTGATTATTTTTAGTGTAATTTTAAGGTTTTTTTTTGTAATATGGAGAATTTGCCAGGCGTAAACTTCATATCGACCAAGAAGGATTTTATATATGAAACAAATTTACAAAGGCAAAAACTACAAAATTTAAAAAAAAATTCCGACAATTTTATTCAGTTTCAGTTAGGTTTAAAAAAAAATTTCAGTGAACGAAAATGTTTTTTAAATGTTTTTTTTTTTTTGATTTTCATTAATTTACCTCGGTGTAAATCCACATGACCGTCATCATCGTCAATACAAAGTTAGATTTTTGAACTCTTTATTGACAACACAGTCACGTCGACACAGTCACATGACGCTGTTGATGCAGCTGTTGACGTTCAAACGCAGTCAGAGTCAGGACGAGACTTCACTGATGTTTCTGCTGCTGTGACTCTGTCAGACGTCTGCACACAAACACACAAACACACAAACACTCACTTTAAAAAACATAAATATAACATATAAATATATATATAGTCTGGTGCTGATTTTAAAGACATTTTGAAGTTCAGGATTCTTTTGAAGTGAAACGCTGAAAAATACAGATTTTAGACACTTAAAGGTCCAGTGTGTGACATTTACGTGGGTTGTTGTGTGCAGAAATTAAAAATACTACACGTAAGTATATTAAAAATTGCCTTTTATATGTACTTTAGAGTCGAGTCTTGCTGCACTGTGTTTCTACGGAAGCCCGAATGGACAAACAAAGTCAGAATTTCTACTAGTGCTGTGCAATAGATTAACGCGCATCAACGCACGTTAGCTCATGTGTCGCCATTGCTTGTTTTGTGATGCTAGCTCGCAAAAATAGATGGATATCTAGCTTATGTTTGTGCTAGCTTATTTTGTAAGAAAACTGGGATAAATTTGTATTAGCTAGTTTATTTTGTTAAAAGTAGTATCGCTAGCTAGCTAGCTAGATACTGTAAATAGGGAGTTGTGTTTGCTCAACCTCATACGCCAAAATATTTGGTTCATTCCATACATTGGTTAGCTAACTTTGGAGCGTCCAGTTAGCTCTGTTAGCTGCATTAGTTCCTTTTAGCGCCTTTAGCGCTAGCCTACAGTGGAACTGGATCGGTCTGTTTATTAAAGTAAAAAGAGCAGCGCTAACAAATAACTAGCGTACCTGTGTACTGCGTATGTGTGCCTCTGTTTTTAAAGGTTAGCGTTACTTTAGAGACTGATTTTAACAATCGGGGAGTCACGTAAACATGAGGTCACGCGCGTCCTTTTTCCGGTCAGTCGTCATGGAAACGCGCCGTGCGCTAACGTTGACGCCGTTGACGCGTTAACGGTTGACGGCACACATTTTTACGTTTTGAAGCTGTAGCGTACGACGTAAACATAGAAGAACGGATTTACGTACGCAAATCTGATACCTGAACCTATGAAAAGGAAGGAGAGTGTTGTGTTTATAGCTATTTTGGCATGTGAACGTTAGCTGCGTTAGCTCCTTTTAGAGCCGTTAGCGCTAGCCTACAGGTTAGCGTTACTTTAGAGACAAATTTTAACAATCGGGAGTCACGTAAACATGACGTCACGCACGTCTTTTTCCGCTCAGTCGTCATGGAAACGCACCGCGCATTAACATAGACGCCTTTAAACGCCATTGACGTTTGACAGCACAAATGTTTACGTTTTGAAGCTGTAGCGTACGACGCAAACAAAGAAGAACGGATTTACATACGCAAATCTGATACTATGAAAAGGAAGGAGAGTGTTGTGTTTATATCTTTTTTGGCATGTGTACGTTAGCTGCATTAGCTCCTTTTAGCGCCGTTAGCGCTAGCCTACAGTGGAACTGGATCGGTCTGTTTATTAAAGTAAAAAGAGCAGCGCTAACAAATAACTAGCGCACCTGTGTACTGCGTATGTGTGCGTCTGTTTTTAAAGTTTAGCGTTACTTAAGCGAGACTAATTTTAACAATCACGTAAACATGACGTCACGCGCGTCTTTTTCCGGTCAGTCGTCATGGAAACGCTAAAAACACAATTTTTTACATTTTGAAGCTGTAGCGTACGACGTAAACAAAGAAGAAACGTACGCAAATCTGATACGTGAACCTATGAAAAGGAAGGAGAGCGCTGTGTTTGTATCTTTTTTTTGGCATGTGAGGGCCACCGTAGTTCCCTGATCCATTTGCTAAAGGAGGCGTGGCTACACGAGCCTTAACCTGAGCCCTAACACGTCACGTGACCTCAGTTTAAAGACAAACAAACGTCCACAGTCAGAGGACGGCAGGACGTCCCGCGTCAAACGTCTCACCCCGAGGTCGCGGACGTGTTTCTCCAGATGTTCGATGCGCAGCTGGCGTCTGTCCATCAGTTCGTCCTGCGCTGAGACCTGCGAGGACAGACCGGACAGACGTCTCGCCTGTTTGTCCAAGAGGACCTAAGACACGGAGACACATGGACGGACGTCTGTTTGTCAGAAATGTCCAAAAAAAAACGTGGACAAACGCGACCTCCTCTCCGGTTTCCTCACCTTCACGGCGCCGGCGTCCAGTCGACCCCGTGACCTCAGCTCTCGCGGCAGCGTCTTCAGGGTCTGGAGGAGGCGATTGGTGCGGTGCTGCAGGTCCCTGCGCTCCGCGTCCTCGTGGTTCAGTCCACTCTGCAGCTCTTTCACCGTCCTCCACAGTCTGTCCCCGCGGGCGCTCAGGATCTGCAGGTCCTTCCTCGCCTATGAGAGACGTCTCCAGATCATGACTCGTGGTTTTCAAAAATATATCAACATTCAGATCATGTAGAATTTGTTCAGAATGCTGAGTCAGTCATTTCCCACTATAGTGTTCCCGGTTTTTTGATGTATGGAAATGTTCCTGGTTTATTTAGTAGTTGGGAATGCTGAGTCAGCATTTCCCACTATAGTGTTCCTTTATTATTTGGGAATGCTGAGTCAGCATTTCTCACTGTAGTGTTCCTTTATTATTTGGGAATGCTGAGCCACAATTCCCAATATAGTTTTCCTGGTTTCTTTAGTTGTTGGGAATGCCGAGTCAGCATTTCCCACTGTTGTGTTCCTGGTTTCTTTAGTAGTTGGGAATGCTGAGTCAGCATTTCTCACTATAATGTTCCTGGTTTCTTTATCATTTAGGAATGCTGAGTCACCATTTGCCACCCTAGTTTTCCTGGTTTCTTTAGTAGTTAGGAATGCTGAGTCATCATTTGCCACTGTAATTTTCCTAGTTTCTTTAGTAGTTGGGAATGCTGAGTCAGCATTTCCCACTGTAGTTTTCCTGGTTTCTTTATTATTTAGGAATGCTGAGTCACCATTTCTCACTATAGTGTTCCTTTATTATTTGGGAATGCTGAGTCATCATTTCCCACTATAGTGTTCCTGGTTTCTTTAGTAGTTGGGAAAGTAGTTCTTTAGTAGTTTCCTCACCTGTCTCTGAGGACGTGATGTTTCCTCACCTGTCTCTGAGTCCGTCCCGTCTGCAGTCTCTGCTTCAGGACGTTGTCCAGACTCTTGGTGGCGCCGTCGAGCTCCGCCGCCGCCCGCTCGCCCTGAAGCTCCAGCTGCCTGGAGTTCTCCTCCACGCTCCTCAGCAGGTGAGCGAGGCCCAGCGAGAGCATCCTCAGCTGGGACAGCGGGACCTCGCCGTCCTCCTGGGACGTGGACGTGGACGTGGACGAACTGTCCCCTGGTGATGGACAGACAAACAGCAGCAGCAGGACAAACAGCATCATCATGGTCCAGAAGATCTCAAAGATCCAGACGTGTGAGACGTTTCAGTGTCTTCAGACTCTGACGGAGAAGAACCAACATCTGCCTGATGAAGCTCAGACTGAAGAAGACGAGGAGGAGGAGGAGGAGGGGGAGGAGGGGGCGTGTCCTCAGAGTATAAACAAGGAAGTGTGAGCAGGGATCTGAACGTTCTGTCCTTCAATCTTTTCTGTTCAACGGAAATGTTTTTGTCTTTAATGTGAATCAGCACTTTTTCAAAAACAATAAATGTCAATAAAAAATAAAAACATTTAAAAACAATAGAGAGAATATTACTGAGAATGTGCTTAAAATGTAAGTTTATGACCATTTTTTTGTCAGTTTGAACCATTTATTGACACACTAACGGCATTAAAAAGGTTACTTTTGATTTATTTTGAACACAAACATTTCTTTCACAACTTTCCTCTAACATTTAAATATAAACAAACCAATAGAGACACCTGCTGGCAGTTTGTGGCGTTACATTTGTTCATTTATTCTCTCATTTATTGACACAGGAAATGTTTATTCTAGGGCTGTCAAAAGATTACAATTTTTAATCAGATTAATCACAGGGTAGCTGTGGATTCATCACGATTAATTACCATTCGTAAATATGCCAAAAAAAAAATTTGAATTTTCTCTTTATATTGTTGTAGGAACGGAGAGATAAATAAAGTATGTGAAAATATAAATGTAAAGTACGATAAAAACCTGTAAATAACTTGTAAAAACCTATACAAACTTAGTAAAAAATAAACATTACATTGTAAAAAAACCCACATTATAAGACAATATAAATAAATAGAAAAAATAAAATGCTGTAAATAACTTTAAAAAAAACCCCTATACATTGCACTGTAAATAACTCACATTATAAACAAAATATAAAGTATAGAAGTTAAATAGTTTTCTTACTAAACTCACAGCAGGAAATTCCTCATCAGCACCTTTGAAGCACCTGCTTCTACTTGTTAGCGTTAGCATTAGCGTCAGCTAGCATTCTGACGCTAATGTTAGCTGCTGCCTGTGTCCCCGTTAGTTAGACAGTGACTGTTAATGTTGTGATTATATCATTATCTGCGCCAGCAGCGCCACTTACAACTGTGTGTCTTTCTTTCTTTCTTTTTTCTTCATCCTCTCTTTTTTTCTTCCTCTTCTAACTTCCTGATTGATGATATTTCCTTTTCATTTTCCTTCAGCTTCACACAGGTTAACGTGAGGTGACGTGAGGACCCCGAGCAGTTGCCCGCCGCCGTGCCTGTTCATAAACTGCACGGTAGCGCGATGAAAGTGAGAAAGTGCGTTAATGCGTTAAAATAAATTAACGTTAATTCCACAAATCAATCATCCTGCGTTAACGCGTTCATTTTGACACAGCCCTAGTTTATTCATGATTTTATTACAAATATCTGTTTCCTGCAATTCTCTATGAACCGGTCCCTGCGCTCAATAAAGTAAATAAAGTAAATAAATAAATAATTAGAAAAGTCATAAGAAAATGACAGTTAATTCAAAATTTCAAAACACCTGTGGGAGAATTTTAAAATGCTATAAAGAAAACAGATGAGATCCTGAGTTAAATTTGATTTAAAAAAATTTAATTTACTTTTATAAATGTAATAAAAATACAAATTTAACACGTTTACACTGGTTTAAACATAAATAATAATAATTTAAACTCTATTAAACAATGTGCTCCATTTACATTAGAACTTGGAAGTCGAGAGTTTGAAAGTTGAAAAGTCGTGGAGAAAAAAAACACGGAAGCAAAACATATCCCGGGCTAGTTAGCGCTTGTTAGCCAGTCAATAACGACTCTCTACATTTTTTTTTGTTTTTTTTTTGCGTACAAAAACATCGTAGCAACATGTCTATGAATAAAAATGTAACAGTACTATGTTAATAACTGATTTACTGCGAAAGAAATGAGTAAAAAAAAGGTAAAAGTAGCAGTGTTTGTGCAGTGGCGGCCATCTTGGTAGCCTACGCTGGGGTTGGTGAAGATGCTCCAAGCTGGAAATCCAACTTATCTAAGAAATGTCGAGTTCCGACTACAAAAAGAATGCGCCAGAGGCTCGATAAATGTTAATAAAAGTTACATATTTTCATGTATTTACGTCTTTAGAATATTTTTCAGAACTCAGTTTAAGGTTTTTGTCACTTTTTTTTACACATTAGAATGAACCAGTGAAGCTCATTGTTGGACTGAACTGTGAATAAGTGAAAGAATTGGACTGAACCACTTCCTACACACACACAGTCTGAGAGTCTGCTGTCGCGCTGATGAACGAACGTCTTTGTTTCTCTGAGACACAAAACGACAAAGTGTTCTCTCCGAGAGTGAGTTGGAGTCGAGTCACGACGCTGTGCACTGTACGTCCACTGATAGAGACGGGTTTATAAAGACAGACAGAGACACAGTGAGACAGACAGAGACACAGTGAGACAGTGAGACACAGTGAGACAGTGAGACAGACGCCTTCCTAACTTGAATCCTCACGATTCAGCAGAAAACCGCAGAGACTCTGGGTCAAAGCAGGAGAACGAGGACAGAGACACAGTAAGTCTTCATTTGTCGTTTTTAACACACATTTAAGACATTTAACAGATTTAAAACGTCCTTGTGGAGATTTTACACCGTTCTGATTTTTGCCGCTAACAAAAACCTGACACATTTGCTCCTCGTGGCAAAAAATGTGAACTCCCAAAAATGTATGATCTGTATATTTTAAACTGTAGTAGTGTTAAAAGATTGATAAAAAAAATATGAATAAAGTTCACGTTTTTGGTCGTTAGGGACAAATGTGTCAGGATATTACTTTTTTTTTTTTTAAATTAAATAAAACATTTCTGATGTGAATTAATGAAGAAATTAAGGATCTTTCGTCTTTTATGAAGCTTATGAAGCTGAAGAATTTTATGTGTTTGTTATTTTCTACGGTTCCAGCGAAAATTATAGAAAATAGAAAAACAGGAATGTAGATTAAATATTCATATACAGTACGTGCTATACCACTTTACAATTTATATATATATATATATATATAAATATTTATATACATATATATATTTTATTTATTTTTTTACTGTATTGTACGTGTTTTACTAAAGGAAAAACAAAGAAATTGTCCTTAAATGTTATTATGGGATTATCGATCAATAAAAGCAAAAACAGGTCACATACTCCAGCTTTAAAGACCTCACATGACACTGAACAATAATAATCTAGATTATTTCTGTTATTTTTGCTGAAGTCAGTTTGTATTTTATCTTTTTTTTTATTATTATTATTATTAAAAAAAAAAACTACTTACTTTGAAAACATTGTTTATGCTTTCAAAGTAAGAGCCCTTTTTGTTGTTTGTCTGTTTCCATTTAATTTCCCCCCAATGAGGCTTTTATTGTGAAATAATCCCAACATGTTACTGAGGACAATTTAGAGACACTAACCAGAAAAGTTTGGGGAAAATTTGTGATGATAGAAATTTTACCAGAATTTCAAAATAAAAGCATCTGTGTTGATATGTGGTATGGAACGATATATAGTTTTCCAATAAAACTAATATTGTTGTTATGATGCAAAAATTATTCTAGCGTTAATCTAGCGTCGGGGGCCACATGGAGATGTTCGGAGGGTCCGTGTTCGGCCCCCGAGCCTCACGTTTAGAACCTCGCGCTCACACGACAATAACACTTGATTCTGTTCGCTGTGGTTTCAGTTTTTCCATCGGACATAATGAGCACACGTGACTCCGCCCCCTCCAGCTGTTCCGCCAGCCTCCCTCTGACGTCTGACCTTTGACCCCCCCCCCCCCCACACACACACACCACGCTCGACTTGTTGGACGGACGCTGGAATTCCTGAGTCTGGACGACGTCACATGAGCTGATTCTGGGATGGAAATAATCTGTGAGTGTTTTTCTCCACAATCACATGTTTTTAATCCACACTGTGGACATTTGAGAGCTGATATTTTATATTATTATTATATAAACGTCTGTCTGACGACGTTTAGATCTCATTGACAGGGATTGACAGCTGCTGGAGGAAGAGGAGGAAGAGGAAGAGGAAGAGGAAGTGTTGTTGTTGTTGTTGTTGTTGTTGTTGTTGTTGTTGTTGTTGTTGTTGTTGTTGTTGTTTGTGTTCAGGTTCAGTTCTTAGTCGACTGCTGAACAGAGAATCTCAGCCGTTTGTTCACAGTGGCTAAGTTCTTCACCTGCACACAGGAAATGAGGAGGATGAGGAGTTGGTGACCTCTAATGGTCAGACTGAAGATTGCAACAAACTCAGGACTCCATCCATTTGTCAGTTGTACCAGAAATGATGTGATGTCATGTGATCATGGACCTGGCCAGAGGCTGATCAGGTTCTGGTCCGGTTCTTGTTCAGTTCTGGTCATGTTCTTGTCGGGTTCTGGTCGGGTTCTGGTCAAATTCTGGTCCGGTTCAGGTCCGGTTCTGGTCATGTTCTTGTCGGCTTCTGGTCAGGTTCTGATCAGCTTCTGGTTGTGGTCCGGTTCTGGTCCGGTTCTGGTCAGATTCTAGTCAAGTTCTGGTTGGGTTCTTGTCGGGTTCTGGTTGGGTTCTGGTCCGGTTCTGGTCAGGTTCTTGTCTGGTTCTGGTCAGGTTCTGGTCAGGTTCTGGTCAAGTTCTGGTCAGGTTCTGGTAAGGTTCTGATAAAGTTCTGGTCGGGTTCTGGTCAGGTTCTGGTCGGGTTCTGGTCAGGTCCTGGTCGGGTTCTGGTCAGGTTCTGGTCGGGTTCTGGTTGGGTTCTGGTCAGGTTCTGGTCAGGATCTGATCAGGTTCTGGTCAGGATCTGGAGAGGTTCTGGTCAGGATCTTGGGAGGTTCTGGAGACGTTCTGCTCAGGATCCAGTCAGGTTCTGTTCAGGTTCTGGTCAGGATCTGATCAAGATCTGGTCAGGTTCTTAACAGGTTCTGGTTCTGAAACACGTGGCCTCCCTCTTGTGCCTTCTGAGCTGACATCAGTTCTTCAAACACTGGCTCAGTTCAGCAGGAAACAGGAGTCTGAGCGACTGACGACATGAACACATGAACGTTCATCCATTCATCAACGAGAGTTTTTACATGAAATATTTACTGTGATTTTATTTTTATACTGAATTAAGTTCACAAATAATAAAATTCATTCATTCACTCATTGATTCACTCACTCGTTCATTCACTCATTCATTCACTCTTTCATTCACTCACTCGTTCATTCACTCATTCATTCACTCACTCATTCACTCACTCATTCATCCACTCATTCATCCACTCATTCATTAACTCACTCATTCACTCACTCATTCACTCATTCACTCATTCACTCACTCATTCACTCATTCACTCACTCATTCAATCATTCATTAACTCACTCATTCACTCACTCATTCAATCATTCATTAACTCACTCATTCACTCACTCACTTATTCATTCATTCATTCACTCATTCATCAACTCACTCATTCACTCACGCATTCACTCATTCATTCACTCATTCATTTAATCACTCACTCATTCATTAACTCACTCATTCACTCACTCATTTACTCATTCATTCACTCATTCATTCACTCATTAACTAACTCACTCATTCACTCATTCATTAACTCACTCATTCACTCACTCATTAACTCACTCATTCACTCACTCATTCATTCACGAATTCATTCACGAATTCATTAACTCACTCATTCACTCATTCATTAACTCACTCATTCACTCACTCACTCACTCACTCACTCACTCACTCATTCATTCATTCATTCACTCACTCATTCATGTTCAGTGTGAGTTTCTTTGGGCGTCTGGAGACCCAAAGAAACGAGCGCTAACAGTAAATGACTTCCTGTTAGCGCTCGCTGTTTTATAGAAAATGACAAATCAACTTTTTCCTGCGAAACAAATTCTGCTCGTTATTATTTATGATTGTTTTTTTTGGGCAAATTAACAATAAATTTAACGACCAATTAGATTTCCTGATTGTGTTCGGCGTGAGACAGCGAGAGAGTTTTTTTAACAAGCTCGTCGTCTTCACTGCGTACGTCGTTAAATCCGTCGCTCGCAGTTTGACGTTTCCTCGTTTTTTATTTGATCGTTTTTTTTTTACTCTAATCGTAATCTTTCCTCACGTGGATCATTTTCCTGTCGTCGTTAAACTCGTAAAAGTCAGAGCAACAAAACGGTGAAGTTTTCCTGGAGAATATTATATAAGACTTAAAGGTCCGGCGTGTAAGAATTGCTGACCTCTAGTGGTGGCACAGCAGAATGCAGTCGTTTGTCAGTGAACTACGGTGGCCTGAGTGAACCAGAAAAGTAAATGTAAACACTCTTTTACGACCGTTTCCTGTTTCCTTCTTCTTTGTAATTAGCTTCTGTTTTGCTTTCTGGCTAGTTTTGTCCGTCCAGGCTTCCGTAGAAACATGGCGGCGTCACAGTGACTCAGCAAAAAAAATAAAAATTTAGTTTTCATGGAGAATATTAAAGATTATATTCAATATCTGAATTTTTTAAATAATCAATTTGGATAAAGACGTTAGTTCGATAGATTAAAGGGATAGTTTGGGATTTTTGTATGAGTTACATATATATATATATATATTATAAACAAATAACATATTTTACCAAATTAAATTTATTATCAGCTTTAATAGTTTATGCTTTTTAATAATATTTTCACTGCTTCTCCAACAGGAAACTGAAGTTTGTCGCTCACTCCGCTGCACTTTTATTTTGAAATCCTGTGAAATGTCTATTATTACGATATCACGACGTCATTTCAAGCT